>NC_143577.1:57419146-57719480 GCF_048544385.1 Mastigoproctus giganteus
CTGCAAAACAGTATTCAATTTAATTTGTCAGACAGCTTGCCAATTAACAAATCCATGCTGTAAATACAGTAAAACTGCATTCTTGTTTAGATGGTCCCACATTACTTTTTTTCAAGCAACCTCCATAATTTTCTCTGGACCAGAAGCCAAGCTTAACAAGTTTGTAATTAATCCTGTCACCCTTTGAATTGAGGATACATTCACACATTTTTGGTCCATTGAGACCTCCCCCGAATTGAAAGATTCTTTTATAATTATGGCTAAAGGTTGCCTCTTTCAATATAATTGGATAGATCCCATGCACTCCAAGTGCATTTTTGATGTTTATCTTGAAACAATATCTCTTTCACTTTCCTCTTAGTTATCAAAAATTCATTCACCTCCCTCATAGAATTTAATACACTTCTAGCATCACCATCCTTAAAAAAAGTTCCTCACATGTGAATGTGAGGAACTTTTCAAGGATGGTGATATCTATTCAGTTTTTCAGCAACCTTAGTAGAATCAACAGTTAAATCTTTCATATCTAGTGAGCCAGTATGATTCATCCTCTTACTTCTGTTTACATAAATAAAGAAGCCTTACTGCTTTTCTTTGCAATCTCTGCTAGAGACTTCTGTTAATCTCCCTTAGCTTACCTAAACTCCTTTGTGACTTGATTGCAGACTGGTTTATCTCTACTGTAGGCTTCCGTATCATCTCATAATTTACATGCATTCCATATATTTTTATTCTCTGTTACCAGTTTCATGAGTTTATTTAAATCCATTGAGGTCTAATCCTTGAACAGTATCTCTTAGTTGGTATTAAAAGCCTAGTAGCTCCTGCACTCTTGCTCTCATTTTTGTTTTCCCATTGCCTATGTCACACTGAATGTTATGACTCTGTGACAACTACAGTGCACTGCCCACTCATGGTGACTAGGTGCACTGCCTTAGTGTGATCTAATCCTTGAACAGTATCTCTTAGTTGGTATTAAAAGCCTAGTAGCTCCTGCACTCTTGCTCTCATTTTTGTTTTCCCATTGCCTATGTCACACTGAATGTTATGACTCTGTGACAACTACAGTGCACTGGCCACTCATGGTGACTAGGTGCACTGCCTTAGTGTGATAGCTTAAATAAATTTAAGGCTGAACTAGACACATTTGGAGCAGCTGAGGACCGGATGGGGGAAGGTTTTTTATTATTTTTTTTTTTTTTTTGGTTGATGCTCTATAAGCTTGCTTTCTTTATAAGCAGTACTTCAAATTTACTTACTATGCTGCTCATATTAGTGTACATGCACCTGTTTTTCTCTTTAGTAACCCTAACAGAACCATGATGTTATTGTTATTTGGTTTTTAGGAGCATTAGCAACTAAGGCCATATTGCTCCGGGGATATGCGGTGGTCATTCCCTGACCTTTCCGCACCCTCCGTATTTGGTGGCTCACAGGCTCGAACCCCGGTCTAATCAAGAAGCATGTGCTATGCACTGCTGCTCCTGCCCACCTGGCTACAGAGGCACCAACCATGATGTATTTGATTGTGTCATGATGACCCCTAACAGGCCTTGTTGTTTCTGATACCTTGCTCTTCAGACCATTGTATGTTCAAATAGAAGCAGTGTAAGGATCACTTACACCTGTGGCACTTGCAAATCTTTTAGTGTCTTCTGATGCTAGTAGTTTCCCTACCCATCTAATGCTGCCTCTATACCATCAACAAATATTCTTGTACCTCTTTTATTTAAGCATATTCCATCCCTGTAAAAATCTTTGTTAACAATCACAGACCAGAATAGGAAAAATTCTACCCCATGAGCTTTGCACAGTCTCTCTAGGGCAGAATTGACTGACAGGGCTCTCATCATCTGCTGTCTCTCCTCACGTCTGGATAGAATTGCAGAGACTTTTAAATTTAATCCTATGCAATGACTTTTCCTTCTTTTGTCCTGTACTAAGTAAATCCTCAGCAGCTTTTCTCTTTTCTCAGCAGATTTTTGGTACCCATGTGTGTACAACATTGTCTTTTCTGCCCTTAAAGTGGGCCATTAAGTACAAGATGAAAAATATTCAGTTATAGTTGCAAATTTATAATGAATTGCACTCAACAGCAAAGCCGAATAAACCAGAAACTGCAAATTGTTTTATGGTAGTGACCTCCAGAAATGTGCTTTAGTAAAATGTGAGCTTGCATGAGATGATAATAATGTGTTTCCACCTTAACCCTGTGAAGTTTTTTACAGAAAATTTCATTTTGGCCATCATCACAGTGCCAACTAAGAGAATAGGTGACAGCTGTACTGGTAAATCTTCCAAGAAAAGGAAAGCGATCGATGTGGATCAGAAAATTAAAGTAATAATGATGTGTGAAAATGGTCAAACATTAACAAGTATCGTGCAGAATTTAGATTTGTCAGTGTCAACAGTGAACACAATAATAAAGGATGAAGACAGAATACGAGAAGCGGTGAAGGGATGAGCACCAGTGAAATCAACTATAACCAAGGCTACGAAATGCAAATCAGTTTTTACAGTACAATAACATCGTTTCTTCTTCATTTTATGTTTTCTTTCCTTATGTGCCACTCTGGCTACTTCACCTTTGTTCCCAGATAAAATTTATAACTATTTTTCTATATATATATATATATATATATATATATATATATATATATATATATATATATAACTAATATATAAAATACATAACTAATGAATTGAAAAATATATAACTGTTTTTCTTAATTTTTTTGAGGATATGTGGTTTTTATAATTTTGGCATATCAGGGATATAGTACGAATATTTTATTAGTCATTCCTGAGTTACGTAAAACTCGACTTACTGTGTATATATATATATATATTTCCAATTTCACCTATCTATCTGCTCCAATAGTCTGTCCAGTTCTTCCTTGAATTTATCCACCTCCACAACGATGGATGGCGGCTTGTTCCAGCAATCAACCCCCCATTGGCTTAAAGGCAAACTTCCTTACATATATTCTGCAGCCATCCTTCCTCAATTTGAATTTATGCCCCCTAATATTAATAGTCTGAGCAAGAGGAAGAATCCCATCAGCATTGAGTTGCTCAATCCATTCAAAGCCTAAATTAGAATCACCCCTATGGGGTGATCTGATTTAGGCTTTGAATTTGGTTGTGATTCTAGTCTAGGTTGTGATTCTAGGATTCTAGTGATTGAAAGGTGCCTAGTGTCCAGCTGCAATTTGCAGACAGAACTGAAGCCTTTCTTGGTAAGAGCACACCAGCCCTCTGTTCCCCTCGCCAGTTTTGTTGCCCTTCTCTGTAGCTGTTCCAGCAGTTCTACATCCATCCTAAAATGAGGCCTCCAGACATGCAGTAATCAAGATTTGGCCTGATCGTTGCGTTATACGATGGGATAATCACCTCCTCATTCCTGCTATTAAAATTCCTGTATATCATTGACAAAACCTCGTGAGCTGTCCTGGCCACCTATGTGCACTACTCCTAGACCTTCATATGACACTGCACAATCAATTACCCCAGGTACTTTTCATTTTTTACTACTTTAGGATTACTGCTATCAGTATGCAGTACCTTGCATTTGTCAACATTGAACTTCAAATGCCATTTTTCAGTCCAGCTGCCTAATTTTTCTAGAGCTTGTTGCTGTAGCATACCTTCATTACTGTTATTGACCACCCTAACAACCTTTGTATCATCTTCAAACTTAGATGTTAAGCCTGATATTCCTTCATCAGTATCATTAACAAATACAGAAAACAACAATTGTGCCCAGCACTGAACTCCGTGGAACTCCACTAATAATATTACTCCACGAGTGGTGTCAGTGGGTAACCACTCTTGTCTTTTGCCACTCAACCATCCCTTTATCCATGGCAGTAAAATTTCCCTTAATGTCACACTGCTCCAATTTGTACTGCAGTCTTTTATGTGCAATAGTATCAAAAGCTTTCTTGAAATCCAAAGTATGATATCAGAATTATTATTATTATTATTTTTTTTTTTTTGCATTCAGTTCCTTTGTCTTTGTATCATAGTATCTGCATCACAGTGAAATTTGTCAGAAAAGAACTCTTAGCTGTGGCTGAAGTATAACTGCACTCCTGTCTAGCTGGTTCCTGCATTACTACTTTAACCGGTGATTCTAATTTTTCTAGACCTGAAGTTAAGCTAACAGGTTTGTAATTACTTATGTTATCTTTTGATTGCCTTTGTGAGTTGGGGATACATTTGCACATCTCTAGCCCACAGAGACCTCCCCCTGAATCCAAAGATGCTCTCATAATTGGATTACTATTTGTTAGAGGTGCATTATAGCCACAGCAGCTTATGTGCCTGTATCTGCTCTTCAGGGTAAACTTCCTCCAAGTCACCCCTATTTACAACAAATTCAAATAAATTTAGTGCAGCTTCATACAAACAAGCAAAAAATAATCTTCTGTTGGATTCCTGGACATTTTGGAATCACAGGCAACAAAAAGCAGATTTTTCCGCCAAGAATGAGTCTCATAACGTCAGACATCCAGATTCCTTACACCGATTACAAACGGGTCTCACAATGTGCCCGAAGAAAAAAATGGCTTTTCATTTCGCAAGAGAACAAAACCAATAAATTGTTCCAAATTAAAAATTATCACAAGCTGTGGCTATCAAACCTCAGAGGGAATAGGAAGGAAGAAGTTGTACTTTCTAGATTGCAGATTGGGCATACCCACCTAACTCAGTTACCTACTCACACGGAACGATCCTCCACTATGCAGCAACTGTTAAACTCCACTCACAGTAAAACAATCTTATTCTTGATTGGCCATTATACGTAAGAGAACGACAAACAGCTTTTTCACATCTATGTTCCTCAAATCAACCTACTTCACAGAAAATTCTCGGAAACCGACCTGATATAAATGATCTCTTTACCTTCCTGAGAACAATAAACAAATTCCATCTAATCTAAATCCACCTTGCTATTTTGTTTATTAATCCTATACTCTAAATAATATTGTAATAGGTGCATTATGGCCTTAGTAGCCCTTGCACCAATAAATCAAACCACCAACAACAGCTTATGCACCGTTAAACCCCCATAACACACACGCACACACAATTTGTTAAAAGGGCATCAGTCATTTTTTTTTTCAGGCCATTTTTGATTTTATTTAGTTTTCCTTAAATATAAAATAGTTCTCTTAATTGGTATTAAAAGAGCATCAGGCAAAGCTATTTTCTGTGAAAAATCAAACATTAAAATTCTTGCTTTTTGTTAAAAGGGCAAGAATCAATGACATACCCTTTTAACAACTAAAGTCTTCTTGGTATTGAAGACATTGCATGTGTGGCAGCCATCGTGTTCTCAACTTTTTGCTTTGTTTAGACAAATTAAATTTAGTTTTTAGTTGAATGTTTTTCAATCATCTAGTAAATAAACTGTTTATTTCTGTTTGTAATTACCTAAATTTAGTATGATTGAAAGTGATTCTAGTAGTGTTAGTGCAATAGACATTCTAAAGAGAAAAGGGAAACATTCTGATGAATATAAGAGAAAAAAAATTTAAGTGGGCTAAAATAAAAGGAGAGGCAGGGCACATTAATTACAAAGGAACTCACATCGAGGCTAAGAATTTGCTTCATCATGCAGGTAAGTTAGCTATTTTAAATAATTATTGTCTGGTGATTATTGAAAAGGCAGTGTCTCCTTTTGTTTTTTTTTCATTATTACTCATTTTTCATTGTAGATGCAGAAAAGAATGTTAGAAGCTACTTGGAGAAGAAAATTTGGGAGACATTTTTTCCAAATTTTATGATATTAAAACTAAGAATAAGCAAGATATGTACATTCAAGGACTTTTTGACATTGTACCAGTAAAACAAAAGCGGCCAAGAAATGTTGATAATGGAAGGGTAAATGTTGCATCATTGAAATATTATTTACTGAATGGATCCACAAGGGAGAATGTGTATGAAGGCACTAGTTTCTGTATTTGACATTAGTATTAAAAGGGTCAGAAGAATCTGAAATATTAAAGTACAAGGAAGAATGCCAGAAGGTGGATGGCACATTAGCTACTGCCTTCCTTTAGATACAAAAATTAAAGTAAGAGAATACATACATTCTTTTCATTTGAAACAGTCACTCCATTTGGGGAAAAAATGCTAATCTTAGTGCTGATTTAGATATTAAAACAATGTTTAAATTTTTTAAAAGAAAATAAATATCTGAATGAAAATAGTTACTATTATTATTATGCATTTTTCAAACTTATAATAAAAATTTTCTTTGAAAATTGATTATAAGTTTGGTAGGCTGTATGTTGATACTTGCTGTACTTGTAAAGAATTACAATTAAAAATTAGATCATCTCACTTAAATGATTTAGTAATTGAACTGCTGTAGCTGAATTGACAGTTCATCAAAAAGAAGCAAAAACTTTTATTCTGCATTTAAGTCATGAAACATCAGAAGATGGCAAGAAGTAAGATCATGTATTGTCACTTTGCTTCTGACTTAAGGCAAAATTTATCACTGCCAAAGGTACCAGTTTAAGAGCTCTTTTTACCTTAGGCATTTGACTGTAAATTTATTTTGTATCAACAACATTAACGGAAACAAAAGTTATTTTTATTTATCATGAAGGAGAAGGTCTAGGGTAATTAAGGCCTAGGTGGAGTATGCTATTTTTTAAATGAACAACAAACAGGTGTCATCAATTTATCGAACTTCACCTATTTTCAGACAACTGTTCGGGCTAGATAAAAAAAAATCAAACGCCTTCATGTTACCTATTCACATTTACAAAACTAAGTCATTTTGAGAAGAGTCAACATTTTCCTCCATTAGAGGGCATGGCTTCTTACTGTGTGATTTTGGAACAAAATATATATGTGTTATTAAGAAAACATGACCAATTACATAGCCTATATTAAAAGTTCAGAGCTAGTTATGAAAAGTAGTAAGCCAGGAAAATTTGTTGCTCATGGAGTGAAAACAGAAGTTATTTTGGATTTTAAAAATTGGTGGAAGAAACAAGGCAGTAGTTTCAGAAGAAAAAAAAAAAGATGAAAAATTTAAGACTTGGAATAAGTTCATTGTTTCATTTTATATACCACACTTATAAAAAGGGATACATCACATATTTGAGTTTTTATCAATGGACTCAGCTCATACAATCTTTATGAAAAATGGAAAAGTTGTAGATTTACTCTTTATAGCCATTAGAAAAAGTGCCCATAAATGAGGCAAAAATTAAAGACAGTTAAAACGTTTGGTTATATGTACCAGAAGAGCATAAACTTTTATCAAGAGTTATTCAATTGGCCATTTGCTGCAGAGAGAGAGATAAGTAATTTTTTTCTTTTTTTATTATTTCACATTTTGTATTTTTGTATTCAAAGATTTATTTTCAAATAAATTTTCACATGTGAAATGTATTCAGCTTGTTTCCCTTCTTACCTATCAGAAAGTAAAAATAATATATTTTATGCATATCATAAATAATAATAATAAAAAAAAAAAAAAATCCTAGTGCCAAAACCTGTTAATTGTGAAGTGCATCAGTCCACAACTTTCAAAATTCATTTAAAAATTAAGTAATTAGTAATGTTAAATTTTTTTAGTGGTAAATGATAAATAGGAGGGGAGAGAGAGAGAGAGAGAGAGAGAGAGAGAGAGAGAGAGAGAGAGAGAGAGAGAGAGAGAGAGAGAGAGACTATCAGGAACTTCTGTGTTGGTCACTTACACACTAGTAGAAAATTTCTGGATGTATTAGATGACTATTTTCTATAGTAGCAGCATGTTAGAGAGGCAACAAAAGAAAGCAACACCCTTGATCTGATTATCAGCAGTGACTCATCATCTATTAAGAATATCCAAATAAAGGAACTACTAGATGGCAGTTAACATAATTTAAGTAACCGATTTTGCTTTCTGAAAGTCAACTACAGTGGTTTTAGACAGTTTTTAAACTCCTTAAGTAGGATCAACTAATGATGATCTCAAATGAAAATTCTAAATGGGAGATTATCATATAAGCTGCTACACTATCTAAGGCAGTGTTTTACTTTTTATGCTATCTAAGGCAGTGTTTCCCAAACGTTTTGCTTGCTGACCCCTTTTGGCTTCGAAAAATAACGGATTCACACATCCTTGCTCATGTAAATATAGAGTGTCCGGATGATAGGTATCCAAAATTAAAAAATTATATCTCAGAACTGATTTATTATATATTTACAGTCTGCCTTTTTCAGTCTGACACAAAAAAATAACCGAATAATAAACTGTCACTGTTTGAGTATACATTCAGTCATACCTCATGGGCTACTAGTGTGAAGAATGGTGTTCTTTTTCATCCCACAAAGTCCTTTAAAGTTGGGACTAATTGTAAACAACTGAATTCTCATGTTGGATGCACCATCTAGTCTGTAACAAAATTTAGATTTTGTTGCCATATACCTTGAAAATCCAGCTTCACACAGATAAGTTGCAGAAAATGGAAGATTTTTAGCATTGATATTTAGACACTTGCAGATATTCTTGAAGAAGACTGCACCAAAATTCAACCAAAAGAAGCTCATTGAATTTCTAGTATCAGATGTAATATCTATCATATACTTGTAATTTGGCACAGACTTGCCATCCAGTTTCTCTGAAATACAAAATGGATTTCGGACTCAGGTAGCATCATCGGTAGAAGATGGGAAGTATTTCTGAAACACCTGTTGCAAACCATTTAAATGTTGGACAATGCTACAACAAAATAGTTTCTTCCAGGCTAGATTCTGGCTCTGTTAAAAAGTCATTCAGAATTGGAAAGCATGGCTTCTTCCAAAACTCAAGTTTACGTTGAAAAGATGCAATTCTTTCCCTTGTTGGGAATATTGACAATCTCTTTCCTTAACAGGAGTGATTTAGTTCATTAATTCTTTTAAAAAGGTCTGCTGAGTATGCCACTTTTTGCAGCCAAGATGTATTTATACCAAACAGTGCATATTAATAATCAAAGCATATCAATATAAAAATAAATTTCCGAGCAGTTTAAAAACTCTAACAAGAACTTTCCCCTAGAAAGCCACCTTATTTCTGTATGAAGCAGAGTATTGTGTCCACTGCCATTTCTTTGCAAAGTAACTTAAACACTCTTTTTAAGTGGCCTCGAATTTAGGTCTCTATCCAACACAGATTTTAGGTCTCTATCCAACACAGATTTTAGGTCTCTTTCCATAATTTTGGCTGCAAGTGCTTGTCGATGGAGCACACGGTGACTACTTGAACAAGACGGTGCTAACTCCTTGATATACACCACTGCTCATGCATTTTTCCTGTCATTGATCTGGCCCCATAAGGGCACTCATCAACACACTATCCCAACTGATTCATGTTCTATCATTAGTATTAGTAATGGCCGCATGGTGCAAGAAAGCCTATGGCTTATGCTGCACCAGCCAAAAAAAAAAAAAAACTAATCATTAATAAAAGGAAACCTATCATCCTATGCGTTTCCCCTCACCCGAAAGTACTATCCAGATGGCCTTTGAATTTCCCCAAACTGTCAGCCTCTAACACCCATGTAGGCAACTTATTCCAGTAATTTATAACTTGCTGGCTAAAATAAAACTTCCTGCAGTCCACTCTAAACATCTCCCCCCTGTAACTTGAATTTATGTCCCCTAGTTCTAGCATCATTTATAATCTTGAAAATTTCGGCCTCATTCATTTTACTGATGCCTCTCAGAGGTATGTGATATGTGGAATGATTGATTGTATACTCAAATAGTGACAGATTAAGAATTATTAATATGTATAATTAACCACTCTTATACCACATGGAGTTATTAATATATATTTTATTTAAGCAAAGCCTAAACTAATATATACAATTGGGTAACGTTTTTCAGGTATCTTGACGATGCCCATCATCAGACCGTACCGTTTGGGAAATAGAGATAAAAATTAAAAAGGTGAATGTTACTAATTAGATTTACATTGAGCAGTTCTAAATTACCATCACAATTTTTAACAAAGGATCAGTAGAACTGCTCAGTGTAAATCTAATTAGTAAACATCTTTTTAATTTTTATCTCTATTTCCCAAACAGCACGGTCTGATGATGGGTATTGGCAAGATACCTGAAACATTACCCAAATGTATATATATTAGTTTAGGCTATGCTTAAAAAATATATATATTAATAAATCTTAATGGATAACAATCACGTAATGTCCTTCCCTAACTGGCGCCTCTGTAGCCAGGTGGGAAGGAGCAGCAGTGCGTAGCACACGCTTCTTGATTAGACTTGGGTTCGAGCCCGTCACCACCAAATACGGAGAATGCGGAAAGGTCAGGGAATGACCACCGCATATCCCGGAGCAATATGGCCTTAGTTGCTAATGCTCCTAAAAACCAAATAACAAACTAACAAACAATCCTTCCTTAACTGTATTAGTGACAGTTTATGGTTCACTTTTATGTGTGTTGATTATAAACGTATAATAAATCAGTTCTGAAATATAAATTTTTAATTTTGTGGTACCTACTGACCGGACACCCCATATTTAATTGAGCTAGGATGTGAGGATCCGTGGTTATTTTTCAAAGCCAAAAGGGGTCTGCAAGCAAAAAACTTTTGGCAAACATTGTTCAAATGTATCACCAATTCACAAAGGGGGTTCAAACGGTGACACAAGTAACTATAGACCTGTGAGTTTAACTTGTGTTCCGGATAAAATAATGGAATCACTAGTTAAAGAAGCATTGCAGGATCATCTAGACAAGACTGCAGTAATAGTTAAGACACAGCATGGGTTTGTTAAAGGGAGGTCTTGTCTGAACAATTTGATTGGATACTTGATGTGGTTACAAAGGAACTGAATGCCAAAAATAATTTTTATATCATATACTTGGATTTCAGGAAAGCTTTTGATACTGTTGCACATGGAAGACTGCTGTACAAATTGAATATGTATGGCATTAAGGGTAAGTTGCTACAGTGGATAAAGGGATGGTTGACTGGGAGATTACGCAGTGGTAATCAATGGATACTGCTCTTCGTGGTCAAATATTATTAGTGGAGTTTCCCAGGGTTTGGTGTTGGGCCCATTGTTGTTTTGTATATTTATCAACGATATTGATGAAGGTATATCAGGTTTAATGTCCAAATTTGCAGATGATACAAAGGTTGGCAGGGTTGTTAACGACAGTAAAGACAATATGCTACTCCAACTGGATCTAGATAAGTTGGGCAAATGGGCTGAGAAGTGGCAACTGAAGTTTAACATTAACAAATGCATATGGGTAGCAATAACCGAAGAGAAACGTACCAACTGTGTGATACTACACTCAGGGAAGTGGAAAGCAAAAAAGAACAGGGTAATTGTGCAGTTTAATATGAAGTTTGCAGAGCAGTGCAGATAGGCTGCCAGGGCAAGTTATTAGTGGAGTTTCCCAGGGTTTGGTGTTGGGCCCAGTCTTGTCAATGATATATGGGAATTTTGCTAGCAGGGACAGGGGGAGAAGGTGCCTCTGTAGCCAGGTGGGCAGGAGCAGCAGTGCATAGCACATGCTTCTTGATTAGACCGGAGTTCGAGCCCGTGAGCCACCAAATACGGAGGATGCAGAAAGGTCAGGGAATGACCACCGCATATCCCCGGAGCAATATGGCCTTAGTTGCTAATACTCCTAAAAACCAAATAACAACAACGACAGGGAGAGGGAGGTGATTATCCTGTTATATAAGACAATGGTCAGGCCACACCTAGAGTACCGTTGTATAGGTCTGGAGGCCTCATTTTAGGAAGGATGTAGAGTTGCTAGAATGAGTACAAAGAAGGGCAACAAGATTGGTGAGGGGAACAAAGTGGTGCTCTTACCAAGAGAAAGGCTTAAGTCCTGCAAATTGCAGCACATGGAGAGTAGGCACCTGCAAGGTGATCTGATTGAGGTTTATAAGGCCTTGAATTGCTTGAGCAAGCTGACTGCTGATGGGATTCCTCCTCTTGCTCAGATTAAGAACCTGAGGGGACACAGATTCAAATTGGGGAAAGACAGTTGTAGAACAGAATTGTGGAAATTTTACCTTTAGACACCAGGTCGTTGATTGGTGGAACAGACTTCCATCTTTTGTTGTGGAAGTTGATAGCCTAAATAAATTTAAGGCTGAGCTGGACAGGCATTTGGAACAAATGGAGGGTTTTTTCTTTTTTCTTCTGATGCTACATAAGCTTGCTTTCTTGCATCGTATGCCTCTACTAATGCTAATAAGGCATTAGTCAGGCCACATCTTGAGTGCTGCATACAGGTGTGAAAACCTAATTTATTAAAGATCTGGATCTCCTGGAATGGGTGTAGAGAAAAATAACCAGATTAGTCAAGAACACAATGGGGCACACATCACAAAATACTGTAGTTTTGCAAATTGCAGTGCTTGTAAATTAGGCACACTGAGTTAATCTGATTGAAGTGTTTAAGGCTTTAAATAGATTGAGCGAACTTAATCCTGATGGTATTTTAACTCTTTCTCAGACAACATACACGAGGACATACACTTAAATTGAAGAAGAATGGCTGCAGGATGGATGTGCAGATATTTGGTTTCAGGAAGAGAGTAATAGATTGTTGGAACAAACTACCATTGGGTGTTAAGGAAGTGTGGTTGGAATAAATTTAAAGAAGAATTAGATATATTCATTGAAAAGGCTCTGGAGTCAGGAACTCTGTAATTCTACTAAATAACACTGACTCGAATCTGTAAAATGTTTTTATTATGATAAAATAAAATACATGTGTACTGATTGTATAACAAGAATAAAATTCATTAAAATATATAAAATTAAAAGTGATAAAAGTTGTTTAAAATCATTAGAACCACTAATACAGGAGCTTTTGGCAGCAGCCGACCACGTTCATCAGCTGTAGTGGTTGCAGGATGACTGAAAATTTATATGTACCACACATCTCAGCAGGTCTGCGACATGAACTATGGCATCTGCGCACGGTTCACTTCTTGTGCATTGGAACTGGAAAATGGACGGGCCACTCTAAACCGTTCACCTCTTCGTAGGATAAGGGCTTCAAAGATTGGATGAATGCGACAGCCCTTATCCCTTTTAAGATGTAGCGCTCGGACGAACATATTCTTAAACTCTCCAGCCATTTCTGGTTACAAAAGTCATGTGCCTTATCCACGATCACAGCTTCTTTAGCAGTAATGCCATGCCCAGTTTCCCAGGCATGTTCCCCTAGAACTGAACCTCTGTAATTTGCAGTCTTAAGGGGCTCTATTGTGTTCCTCTACGCGATCCCACAGTCTGCATTTCGTTTCCACCACATAACACCCTCCACAATCAGGACACTCAATTTCATATATGACCCCACTAGTGTCATTACCCTCAATAGGAGCTTTAGTTGCGGACACTACTGTGTGCAGTCTCCGACCTGGCAGCTGCACACAGCATATCTTACATGATTGTAAGATATGGGAAATGTGTTCTGAAATGCCCGGATAGTAGGGGATGTATGTGGTGGTAACAGGTGTAAAAGCATCCCTGCGACTGTTGTTCATACCTCCTAAACATCTCTCAATGCTCTGGGGGTAACCGCACATTACTAGGTCCGCTGTAACACGTTTAATCTTCTCGCCTTTCTCTTCAGATTAGGAGCAGTTGGACCCCACCCTTTCCAATAAAGCCTTAACCACACTACTTTTGTGGCAACTGGCCTGAGCTGTTTTGAAGTGTGTGTATCGGCCCCGACATGGGTTTTCTGTAAACCTTAGTTTTCAAGTGTCGGCCTTCTCTGTACACACACACACACGCGCGCCCCCAGCTCAACCTCCGAGGTAAGCCGAATATAAGGTGAACTGCTATTCAACCACTCAAGTATTACTGTTTCATGTCCTCTTTTCTTTGTGAACGTGTCATCAACATATCTCTTCCATGTATGTAATGGGGGAGGACTAGAGCTCCCCAACATCCTATCTTCAAATTCTTCCATGGTTAAATTGGCTATAATTGCACTAATAGGTGAACCCATGGCCACTCTGTGAACCTGCTGGTACATAACCTTTTGGAATAACATAGTGGTACTACATAAACATAAGCCAACACCTTCACAAATATCTTCACCACTTAGGGCTGTCCTATCTTTCAAAGTACCATCTCTACTCAAAGCATTCCGCACACAATCCAAGCTGTGTTCGACAGGCATACGTGTGAACAAAGAAATGACATCAAAGGATGCCATAATCTCGCCCTCTTCTACCTCTTGAGCAAGGATGAACTATACAAATTCCCTGCTATTTTTAATAGCATGATCCGTGTGCCCTACTAGGGGGATACAAGTTCAGCCAGAAATCTGGATAGTGCATGTGTTGGACTGCCAATAAACGACACAATGGGTCTGAGAGCCTTGTGCACTTTAGGCAGACCAACGCATGCACTATCCAGTGCATGCGTTGGTCTGCCTAAATAGGAGGCATTACTTTTGTACTGCTCGTCATAATAAAAGATGGCAGTAGATTTAATGACAGTTTACATTTTAAAAGACATTAATTTTAAATGTCTTGAAAAATCTAAATTAATATGTACATATTCCACAGAGCCCAGACATGACAACATAAATTCACATCCCTGCTTTGGAAAGAATTAAATGTTGTACAGCAGCATTTTCTTACCTGTTTTTTCAGATATGGACTACTATTATGTTTGTGGTAGGGATTATGAATCACAAAAATGTTAAATTATATATATAAATTATATTAATGACTTTTTTTAAATATGATGATATGTATCCATTTAATATATGGTTATTATAGGCATCTCCTGTCACTGTTTGTGGGATCTGTTGCTTGCCTCAAACAAAAAAAAAAACAAAAAAAAAAAAAAACGTTTTTTATTGTGAAGTCCTGTGGGCCATAGGTTGGAAATCACTGCTGTATAATAAATACAGTGGTATAGTGTAAAAGTATAGCAATTTACAGTGATTGTTCAGTTACCTAGCCATCAAGCAACCTCCGTAGCCAGGTGGGCAGGAGCAGCAGCGCGTAGCACACGCTTCTTGATTAGACCGGGGTTCGAGCCCATGAGCCACCAAATATGGAGGATGCAGAAAGGTCAGGGAATGACCACCGCATATCCCTGGAGCAATATGGCCTCAGTTGCTAATGCTCCTAAAAACCAAATAATAACCATCAAGCAACTCTGTTGTGTGGAGGATTTTTTGTTTTCAACCCAACACCAACAGCTTTCTTCCTTGAATTTTGAAAGCACTTTAGATTTATTATTTTTAGGAAAAAAGTGTATAGGATGGCAATTCCTCTAACCTTTTGTGGCCACTCTGGAATTTGTGATTTGCCGATAATAAAATTGGAGGTATAGAAATGTTATACTGCCTCCTCTCCCTGTCAATAATTAGTTAAAGCTGCCTTTGCTGTCAACAGAAATTATTTAAGACCAATGAGAGATGAGTGCAAGGACACATTTTTATAAATATATGTTTATACATACAGGACAGTTACAACCATATTCATGTGTAATTTCTCAGGCAGGAAGAGTTTTACTTCCTGTGTGCAGGAAGTATGCTTTGCACAATTGGTGTAACACTCTGTGTGGTATTTAAATGAAATATTGCTGAAGCAGTTTGGTAGGTAATTACTTCAGCAACTTTGCTGTGTTTCAATTTATCATTTCAAAATTTGATCAATGGCCCAAGGAGATTAACAAAAAAATAATAATAAATATAGTTAATGAAGTTGATCACATAGAGATATTGGAGAGCTTCCCAAGCGTGCCAATTTTAAAACATTTGTGCTGCATTGCTACAAAAGCTCTTAATCTTTGACTTCTGAATTACTAGGGTTGCAGTTTATGGATTTGAGATTACCTTTTATGGGAATCTCAAATCCATAAACTCTCACATCCACTTTTCCCTTTTATGGGAAAAGTGGATGTAAGAAAACCAAACTTTTATTTGTCAGAATCTGATTTTGTTAATATTATTCATGATCCATATTTCATTTTTATTTCAGTCTGAAAAGCCATACAAAACAGTAGATTTGATTTCTCAAGAAAAATTCAAGACATTTGCTCCTCCCATGCCTCCAATTATTAATCAGACTGTTCCTCCACCACCCCCACCACTATATTCAGATTCACATATTGTTCGGACTGTACCAACTGATGTTCCAGAAGTGCCATATGATAGTCCTCGTTATGCTCCAGGATCCCGTACTCCTTGTGCCCACAAAGACAGAGTGGCTCCACGCTTTTACCCTGTTGTAAAAGAGGGCCGACCAACAGACCCCTCAGTATGTATATTGTATTTTTGTCTGTTATACCTTTGTCTGCCAAATATACTTCGTCTTTATTTCATATGCAAGTATATTAACATGTTAATTTCGTTAACTTTTATTATTAAAAAGCAACTCCCAGTCCATGAAATTTCCACTCTTCAACTGGGATGTTCACTCAGGTGTAATTCATACCTGTAAAGGTGTGATTTCCTTTAAAGAAAATCTGATCTTTGGCTAGTAATTAAGGGGGTGGGGTTATTTTCCAGTTTTTCTCAAGCCTTTTCACTTTATTGTGAGAAAATTAGTGGCTTGTCATATTTGGGGCCAAAAATATCAGGGCATAATATAGTACACAATGTCCAAATATTGATGCGTGTTTTTTAAAAAAAAAAAAAAAAAAGTATATGAATATTGAATAAGAATTTATTTTATTTTGTAACCTAGAATGGCCAGAAGTGTGTTTTTTTTTTTTTTTTTTTTTTTTGGTTGTTGTGTGTGTGGGTGACATTTCAGTTTACACCTGTCCATTTTAATGTTTGTTGACAGTAAATAATTTTTCATTATTTTTTTAGAATGTCTCACCATTGAACAAAGATTTGCAGAATATTAATATTATTCATGATCCATATTTCATTTTTATTTCAGTCTGAAAAGCCATACTTTTGCCTTTTATTGAAGAAATAAAAGTTTCGCCTCTTCTAAGTCCCAGAAACTGCAGAGGTGATGCTTGAAGCATACAGTGGAAAGGCTTTAACAAGCAGTCAGTTAACTGAATGATACAGTTGTCTAAAATATGGATATAATGTAATTGGGAATTATGCAAGGTGCGGGAGATGGCATGCCAACATATATGAACTTGTCTCCCATTAAAAACATTAATTGGGCCAATCATAAGATGAAAATTGAAGATACAGCCGCTAAAGTTGATATATCATTAATAGATGCCAGGAAGTCACTAGTGGCTATGAAGGGGAAGCCTGCCTTCTTGTTATCTCTGGAAAGTATGGGATAAGTGTTTTTTGCATGGAATGAGATGTTGCAGAAACAAGGCTTTTCCTAACATTCATTGATCTGTGTAAGCTACTCGTCTTGCTGTATGCATCTGGTGTTGGAACTTATGAACTTGGATTAGGTGGAAATTCTTAGAAAGAGTTTGATGGATATGGGTTTATTCTGTCTTCTTCTGTGTATATGTGAAACTCTCGGTTACCTGATCCTTGAAGATGTTTATTTGTAAGATTTTATGTAGATGGATACGCAATTTCTGTTGACTGCTAAATGGGAGGATTGTATAAAAAAAAAAATAATAATAATAAAATAACCTGTCCACAGAGAGTATACAGGGTTCTTCCGCTCTAATGTACCTTCCGCTCTAATGAGATGAAATTTGGCTTAATAACTGAAAATGATATTCTGAAGGTACAAAAGCTGACAAGCTATCATATGTCATCCACTTGAAGTATCTGACAACAGCACCTAATAGTTATTCCTTAATCCTGGAAATTAATCTAGTGGCAATGGGAAGAACTTAGATACTGTTTGAGAATTTACAACACAGCAACATGGCTGACAACAGCATCTATTGTTATTTTCACAGGGGTTGCTTGGACTTGTGCTCTTGGAAAGTGTGTCAGATAGCTTTACTGTTGTCTGTACTAGTTTGCAGTACAGACTGGTATCACAGTATTGTCAGCATGCAGAATCTATATTTCCTGAAGTGGAATATTTGGAAAAAGTTCAAAGACTACTTGGTTCTTGTGAGTTGGTCATGTCTTTAGACTCTAACTCTAATTCTCCCTTATGGGGCGGTGAGAATACTGATGATAGAGGTTATATACTTGAAGAATTTATAGCTGCCTCCGGGGTTGAGATTGTGAATACTGAAAGGCATCCACCTACATTCTCTACCGCCAATGGCCAGTCCTATATTGATCTTACGCTTGCAACTGGTGCAGTTAAGAATAAAATTAAAAGTTGGAGAGTTGTTGAGGGCTACACCATAAGTGATCACAATGCAATATTGTTTTCTATTGAAAATATTAATGAAGCTCGAGTTACATTTGATATTGAACGATATTGTATTAAAAATGTAGTTTGGCAAAAGTTCAATGAAATATTTTTGAATATGGTAAATACTGTAAATTGGCAAGATCTTGATGTTAATGAATATGTGTATACACTGAGTGATATAATAATTAATTGTTGTAATAGATGTTTTAAGAAAAGTTATGTTAAAAGTAGACCAGTCTTTTGGTGGACTGAACAATTGACAGTCTTACGAAAACAGACCAATAATTTTAGAAGGCAATATCAAAGGCACAGGCTTTTCGGAGATGTTGACTTACTGGCAGGGTATTTGGCTAATTATAGGAATAAACGGAAGGAGTATTGTAAGGTTATTAGTGAAACTAAAAGGTCTTGTTGGGAGACTTATGTCAAGGAGCAAGGATCCAGAGACCCTTGGGGAATTTTTAATATTATTATTAACAAAAAGGGAGCTCAAGATATAACTAGCACTATTGGTTTTGATGATAATCAAACTTTAAATTGGCAAGACTCAGTTAACAGGACACTGGATGATCTTTTTCCTGAGATTGATGAAAGAGTTTCCACTCTGCTACAGTTGTGGATGAAAGAACAGAATATGCAATATAACTCTGAAGTACTGGAAGAAGAATTCTCTATGGATGAAGTTACGTTGGCGATGGACCGGGCAAAGGAAGGCAAGTCACCAGGTCCTGACAAAATTGAAGTTAAAGTTATGAAACAGGTATTTTTGTTGAGTCCTGAGACATTCCTGAAATTGTATAATAAATGTTTGGATTGCGGTGCCTTTCTGCGGAGCTGGAAGGAAGCCCGTGTGAGGTTAATAATTAAAAGCACAGATAGATTGCTGAACGATACTGGTGCATATCGATCCATCGCTCTTCTATCAGTCTTGGGTAAAGTTTATGAAAGGTTGATTATAGACCGATTAATGATTATATATGAAAATAAGTCCATGTCCTCCTTAAGCCAGTAGGGCTTCAAGAAGGGGAAGAGTGCAGAAGATGCTGCCTATGGACTAACCCAGATTGTGGAATTCAGCGGTGCAAGATATGTACTTGCAATCTTTGTTGACTTCAAGGGGGCTTTTGACTGGCTCTGGTGGGAGAGTGTGCTTGCTAGATTAAGGAAGTGTCAATGTTCAATGAATCTCTATTGTGTTTTTAGAAATTTTTAGAGATACTTTCTAGATAGAACTATTTTGGTTAGAAATAAATATTGTCAAGTTACTAAAAAAGTGAGTCGAGGATGTCCTCAGGGTTCTGTAGTTGGACCCTTTGCCTGGAAAATCGTCATGGACGAATTCCTGGAGAATAATTTTGAAGGTGTACAGAGTATAGCGTATGCCGATGACCTTGTATTATTGGTCCATGGTGATTCCCGTCTTCAGTTAGAGACAAGAGCTGAAATAGTTCTAAACTCGCTGGACGGATGGTGTAAGCAAAATAGATTGGAAATATCTATGACTAAGACTGTCCAAATGTTGCTTAAGGGTAAGCTGAGTATAAATCGTCCCCCCACTGTTCGGCTGAGTGTAGAGGCTGTGCGATATGCTAGAGTAGTGAAATACTTGGGAGTTATGCTTGAAGAAAGATTGTATTTTACAGAACATATAAAGTACTTGAAAAATAAGGTGAGAGTACTGTATTCCAAGCTCAGGAGGGTTGTGAGGAGTGACTGGGGCATTAAGGCACGTTCATTGAACTTATTGTATGATTGCGTATTTGTCCCGATCATTACTTATGCCTCCGGGGCTTGGGTACATCGAATAGAAAATTCACTTGTACAAAAATATGTCTCAAGCTCAACGATTTGTTTTACTAAGTATTACTCGGGCGTGTTGTACAGTCTTGACTGACGCTTTACAGGTGGTTGCGGGCAGGATTCCAGCTTTATATAATGTTTTATTAGCTGGAATGATGTTTTATACTAAGAATAATATAAGGAAGACAATACTAGGAGTTTCTTCCTGTCCTGAAGAAGACTATGTGTATTCAAGAACTGATTTAAATTTGGAAAAGAAAAGGTTCATTCTTGAAATAGAGAATCTCTGGCAACTAAATTGGCAAAATTCAGAAAAAGGAAGACAGTCTTATGTTCTTACCATCGGTTCAAATTATTAATTTGAAAATTAAACCATGGCTCCAATTTGGCTTAAACGCTATGTTTTTGATGACTGGTCATGGCTTAGCTAAAAGGCTTTTTGAACTTGGACTTAGAGATTCTGATCTCTGCACCTGTGGCGGGGTGGAGACTTCTGAGCATATAATGATAGATTGTGTACAATATTGTAATTTTATAAATATTTTAGAATGCTCAGTTGGTGAGTTGATGGAGCGGGATTGTCTCAGTGTTCTGTTTTCATGTAGAAGAAATTTTAACTATTTTAATGAATTTGTAAGTGCAGTTTTCAGAAAAAGGAAAAGTTTATTAGATAGTAGTGGCCTGTCTCCACGAGGCGGGGATGGAAACCGTCCTTATCAAGATATGTGAGAGAATAAGACATATTATTCCTAAGGACGGGCTAAATGGCCAAGAAAAAAAACTTGAGTTCAGTTTTAATTTTTTTTACTAAATTCAAATTTTCTACTCTGATGCCAATCTATGATGAGACAAGCCACGGATGTGCAGATGCACAGGTAGTGGTTGGCTCAGGCGCTTTAAATGGAATGTACTAGTTTGCAGGATCATCCATGTGCTTCCATTGTGCAACAGAAAAAAACTTCTTTTGGTATCTCTTGTGTTTTACCAGTGGATCTTTGGTCAGGCTCAGGTTTTTCTGGATGTATTATTTAATGATGCAGGCTACGTGCAGCAACACTACTTAAACTTTGTCTTGTGGGTTCTATGCAGTATTGATCTTTCAAATGTAGTTAAGAGCTGTAAAAGAATAAAAACTCCTACAATTCTTAGGATATAGTTTTGTGACACACTGTATATGTGCTTTTGCAATAAAGTTGATCTGACAGACTTATTGAGTATGCTGCATTTTAAAAAGTCTGTTAGAGACAAACACTTAAGTGTAAAACAAACTATTATAAATATGCCAATTTTAATTAAAAATTTCAAGGGGATAGCAATTTTGAAATATCAAAAATTTTAAATATTGAAAGAATGTTTAACTCATTTAACTGAACTAATAATGGCCCACTTAAATGAGTGGTTTAAAATATGAACTTTATAGAGTGAATACTAACAACGAAACTATATGCACGACGTGTGATCTAAAAGTTCAGGAACTAAACTAATATTTAGAAAAATGAAACTTGCTAGTTATTTTTATGGGTCTCGTTGACACTGCTGTACACCAATTTCAGTGCTTCTGTAACTTCTGGAAGCATTCCTAATAGGCTTCTTTTGGAATTGATAATAGTTCCTGTAATATGCTCTGGATAGATTCCTCAGTCATTATAAATGTAACCATAAAAGGGACATTAAGTTGGAGACCATGTGGCATACTTTGCAGTAAATTCTTGAATTGAAATCACAAAGTGTGCAGTGGCATTGTCATGATACAAGTGCCAATTTCCTAAAGCCCATTTTTCCATCTATTTTCTCCAGGCAGATTCATGCTGTTACTTTAACTGTTATGTTTTGAAGTATTCTTGGTTCACTGTTTTGACCGTGTGTGACAAATTCATAATGACATTGCTTGTGAGCCAAAAAAATAAAGCAACGATAATCTTCATTTGATTGAGTGCATCTTGATTATTAGGCCTTGAAGAAGATAATCTTTAAATAAGAGAACTGCGCCCTTGTTTCCAGGTCATAGTCATATGTCTACAGTTGTCACAGTAATGATGGAAGTAACATAGTATGGGCCACCTCACCACACAGCACATTGAAGAAGACCTTGATGTGAGAACTTGCCACTCTGTGATCTTTGGTGGCGAAGCAAGGTATAAACTTGGCTGGAACAAGTCGCATTCCCAAATCTTGTGTTAAAATTTATTGACATGTCCCATAAGAAATACCAATTTCTTTAGCATCTTCACAGATTGTTAATATTAATCACTCCTGACAGATCGCAGTCGGGTGCAATTGAATTATTGGTTTTTAAAGTTGAATAGCAGCCAGAGCAAGGATCATCTTCAATAGACAAGCATCCCTCTTTTAAATATTTGAATAGCGCTTTTGCAAGCCTTTTTTGAAAGGTGGTTTTGCAAACCTTCAAAAAAGCCATCAGGTGACATAGCATCTTCTCCAAAAGCTGTTTTTAACATTTTCATGGTTGTCTATTGTGCTTTCCTCAAAACAAAATTTGAAGCATATTTGCTGCTAGGTCAAACCACAATGCAATGAAACAATGCCTGTTCAGCCTGCACTACTTCAGCCTGATTACAGATAAACAAGTGGTTTGTGTGTTTCTATGATCTAGATCAGTCACCAAACATGTTATGGTAAGGTGCAATTTATTACAAAATACTGATTTCAAAATACAAAGTGAGTCACTGGACTTTTTGATCACACATCATATATTTTTATGCTCAGATTAAATAACCCATTCTTAATGTTTCTAATGCAGACACCTCGCAAGCAGAAGACAAAACATAGTAATAATCCACCTGTAGAACATCATGTAGGATGGGTTATGGATGTCCGAGAACACAGGCCTAGATCTCGCACCAATTCACTGAGGTAATGTTAATGATTTCTTTTTGCTTCCACATGTAATTTCCTCCAAAAGGAGAATTTTTGCCTTTCAGTCTAAAAATATCTTACCATCTCTTGCAGCTATCTCATTGATCATTCTAATTCATTTAAGTTGTACCTATAACAAGTTGTAATTGGAATTTGTCTCTTTAAATTTATCTGTTATTTTTATTTTATCTCCTTTAGAAGATAAAAGTTACTTTAGAATCCTGTAATTATAATGGGGGGGGGGCATTATAATTACAGGATTCTAAAGTAACCCATATTTGCATATTTTTGTAATTGAACTGTTTTGGTAGTCATTAAAAAAACTAAGTATAATTATAGCGCGCTCAGAAGCACCAACTATGGATAGTGGGGATGTGGAAAAATATACTTCGTCTTTCAAATCCTATTTCAAGCTGTTTCATTTTGATGGGAGGACCAGAATGTGGTAAAAACAGTAAGTCCTTTGACTCATCCTTCTAGGTGTCAACAATGCTGTCTGGTGGTAGTGTGATGGTGGGGAGTGTTTTATTAGTGCATGTTGGGTCCCATGATATCAGTGGAGCAACATTTGGTTGCTATAGTTTATTTGGAAGTTTTTTCTGACTAGCCTAAAGCATGTTCATCTGCAAATGTCTTCTTCCAACAGGATAATGTACTGTGTCACAAGAACAAATTGTACAGAACTGGTTCCAGGAAT
This sequence comes from Mastigoproctus giganteus, assembly GCF_048544385.1. Taxonomy (NCBI): domain Eukaryota; kingdom Metazoa; phylum Arthropoda; class Arachnida; order Uropygi; family Thelyphonidae; genus Mastigoproctus; species Mastigoproctus giganteus. The sequence goes on from NC_143577.1 coordinate 57,442,799, forward strand.
ATGAGTGAATTCAGCCTACCAGCATTAGCATTAGTAGAGGCATATGATGCAAGAAAGCAAGCTTATTCAGCATCAGCCAATAAAAAAAAAAAAAAAAAAAAAAAAACAACCACTACTCCCATTTCACCCCTCAATTCGTTCGAAATACCTGTCCAGCTGAGCCTTAAATTTGTTTAGGCTATCAACTTCAACAATAAGCGATGGAAGTCTATTCCACAAACCAACTGCCCGCTGGCTAAAGGCGAATTTCCGCACATCTATCCGACATCCGTCCTTCCTCAATTTGAATTTATGCCCTCTCAGGTGATTATTCTGAGCAAGAGGAAGAATCCCATCGGCATTGAGCATGCTCAAGCCATTCAAAGCCTTGTACACCTCTATCAGATCACCTCGGCGATGCCTAGTCTCCAGGCTCTGTAATTTGCAAAACTTAAGCCTTTCTTCGTAAGAGCAACCCTTTGTTCCATTCACTAATCTTGTTGCCCTTCTCTGTACTCGTTCCAGCAGCTCTACATCCTTCTTGAAATGAGGCCTCCAGACCTGTATACAGTACTCAAGGTGTGGCCTGACCAATGCCTTATACAAGGGAATAATCACATCCCTGTCCCTGCTAGAAAAATTCCTGTATATCATTGACAAGACACCACGAGCTACTCTTGCAGCTCGTCTGCACTGCTCAGAGAACTTCATATCTGCCTGCACAATTACCCCCAGGTCCTTTTCATTCTCTACCACTGTCAGCGTAGTACCACAGAGTTGATACGTTGATCTGGGGTTACTGTTTCCCATATGTAGTACTTTACATTTGTCAATGTTAAACTTCATTTGCCACCTCTCAGCCCATCTGCTCAACCTTTCCAGATCCTGTTGCAGCAGCATAGTATCAGTAGTGTCCTTAACAACCCTGCCAACCTTTGTATCGTCTGCAAACTTGGACATTAAGCCTGATACACCATCATCAATATCATTTATAAATACAGAAAACAACAATGGACCCAACACTGAACCCTGAGGAACTCCACTAATAACATTAGTCCACGTTGAGCAGTGTCCATTGATTACCACTCTCTGTCTTCTGCCACTCAACCATCCCTTTATCCATAGCAGCAATTTGCCTCGAATGCCACACTTCTCCAATTTGTGCAGCAGTCTTCCATGCGCAACAGTATCAAAAGCCTTTCTAAGATCCAAATATATAATATCAAAGTTATTCCCTGCATCCAGTTCTTTTGTGACTACATCATAGTATCCAATCAAATTGGTCAGACAAGACCTGCCCTTAACAAACCCATGCTGTGTCTGAGCTATAACTGAATTCTTGTCCAGATGATCCTGCAGTGCTTCTTTAACCAGTGCCTCCATTAATTTTCCTGGAACCGAAGTTAAACTAACAGGTCTATAATTACTTGTGTCAGCCTTTGATCCTCCTTTGTGAATTGGGGTTACATTTGCACATCTCCAGTCCATGGGTACCTCCCCTGAGTCCAAAGAAGCTCTCATAATTATGGCTAGGGGTTTGCTTACTTCCTTTGCTGCCTCCTTTAATATAACTGGATAGATCCCATCCACCCCAGGTGCCTTTTTTATGTTTATCCTCAACAATTTCTCCTCCACTTTCCTCTCAGTTATTAGAAAATCATCTAGCTCACTGCCAATGTTTACTTCACCTACGACATTCCCCTTCCTGAATAACTCCTCATGTGTGAATGTAGATGCAAAATACTCGTTTAAATTGTTAGCCACCTGAGCTGGATCCTCAACTGTTGAACCATCAACATCCAGTGGACCAATCTGATTCATCCCTTTCCTTCTTGAGTTTAAATAGGTAAAGAACTCTTTTCTGTTTTTCTTTGCATCCTTTGCCAAGGATTTCTCATAATCTGCCTTTGCCTGCCTAATCTCCTTTGTGACTTGGTTACAGACCAACTTATATCTATCATAGGCTTCCACGTCACCCATTAATTTGTATGTATCCCATGCATTTTTCTTCTCTGCCATATGTCTCATTAGTTCATCTGACAACCATTTAGGCCTGAACCTTGAACAATATTTCTTGGTTGGTATGTAAAGCCTGGTAGCTTCCAAGATTAGTTCCTTGAATGCTTCCCATTTTGAATTTGCTGTTGGTAACATCATCAGTTGGTCCCACTGTATAGAATTTAAATACTGTCTCAGACCATCATAGTCGCCTTTACGAAAGCAAAAACCCTTCCCTTTACCTCTGATGGTAGTTACCTCCTTGAGTAAATCCCACTTCAGCACACTGTGATCACTGCCACCCAGTGGTTCATTTATCTGCAGATTCCTAATGCATGAAGAATCACTACTGATAATCAGATCAAGAGTATTACTCCCTCTAGTTGCCTCCCGAACATGCTGATGTAGAAAACAATCATCCAATAAATCCACAAAAGCCTTGCTAGTGTGTGAGTGACCAACCCACAAATTCCAGTCAATATCTGGGAAATTAAAATCCCCCATTATAAGACTCTCTGATTTACTGGCCCATTCTATTTCCCTGTACAGTATCTTATTATACTCATCAGAGTCATTAGGCCTATAGCACACTCCTACTCTCAATTTTGATTTACCTATGCTTATGTCACACCAAACTGACTCAACACTGCACTGTCCAGCGATGTCAACTGGCTTCACTTCCTTGGATTTTATGTGTTTTTTAACTAATAGCATAACCCCTCCTCCCTTCCTATCCTGTCTATCCTTTCTGTAGACGTTGTACTCCCCAAATTCCAGTTCTGCATTCCTTATATCTGTGTGACACCACGTCTCTGATATCCCAACAATATCTGCCTTTGATGTTTTGAGTAATACCTCAAATTCATCAAATTTATTTACTAAACTCCTAGCATTAGTGTACACGCAAGTATACATGCACCTGTTTCTATTCTTAGCTACCCTAACACAACCCATGTGTTTACTTGTACCGCAATGACTTCCAGCAGTCTCTGAAATATCCTGCATCTTGTTTTTCAGGCTTCTGCTCATTCCAATAGAAGCAGTGCAAGAATCTCTTTCACCTCTGCCAGTGGCTACTGTTAATCCATTAGTCTTTGTCTCCCCCCAAGCTAGCAGTTTTCCGACCCACCTAACACTGCCTCGATAGCATCAGCAAATATTCTTGCACCCTTTCTATTTAAGTGTATCCCATCCCTGTAGAAGCAATCTCTCCTGTTAACAAGTACAGTCCAGGCTGAAAAAAATTCTACCCCTTCAGCCTTGCACAATCTTTCCAGGGCCGAATTGATCGACAAGGCTCTCATCATATACTCCCTCCTATCGTGTCTGGGCAGAATTGCAGACACTTTCAAATTCAACCCTACTTCACGGCTTTTTTTCAACACAACTGTGTGATAGTCTCCCCAATTTCCAGATCTCTACCAATTGAGTGAGATCTGGAGATGTGGGATGACACGGACCAAGCCTCATCCCATATATGCTCAAGAAGCATTCTATGATATGGAGCTCTCCTTCAGATCACGTGTTTTTACAGTGTGATATAAAGCAGATGGACAGATATGTAAGATGTTATGTGTATGCAATTCAGATGAAACAGCAAGACAAATCTTTTGTTTTTCCCAGGTTTGGAATGAGAGTAGAGATTTGGGAAGCTGTGGGGAGCAATTGATTCAACACAGATCAGCTTCCATGTGTAACACTTTCAATAACTCATTGAGTCCATTCCATGAACCTAGGCTGTTCTGAGGTCGGAGGTGGCACTGCCATAATAGTTTATCAAATTAGTCAGACAAGATTTTCCCTTTAAAAACTTTGAGAAAACCATTTCTATTTAGGTGATCTTTTATTGCATTCTTAATTGGTGCAACCATGGCTTTTCCTACCATTGAAATCAGATTGAGTAGTCTGTAATTATGCAATTCACTCTTAGGACTATCTTTATAGATTGGTGATACATTGTCACATCTCTGATCCTGGGGATTACTCCTCAGTCCACTAAATCTGTCATTAACATCAATGGTTTGATGCACTATTTTGCAACCTCCCTTAAAATATCTGGGTATTTGCCATCTATTTTGGAGGTGCTTACTTGTCTTATGGCTTAGTTTTTACATCATACTTCTCATAACAAATAGAAAAGACAATTTGAGCAATACTCTCTATGGATTCCATTGAAGTTTAGTGGGGATTGAATTGGGAATGTTTGCAGTTGTTAATTTGGGAAAAAAAAAAATTATGTCCTGTAATATATGTATCAAGAGAAATTTATACATATTGTTTAATGCATGTTTGCTGTTGTATTGGTTATGATTTTAAACAAATAATAATATTTATATACATTTTTTTTTTTTTTTTTTTTTTAATTCAGTGAAGGTACACCAACTGAGAGTATTTTATCAACTAGTTATGGTAGCATACCACAGTCACTTCCTACATTTGAGCACCCCAGTCATGCATTACTCAAAGAGAATGGATTTACTCAACAAGGCTATCACAAGTTCAGAGCTCGTTGCCTGAAAGGTAATCTTAGTTTTGTTAGCTGCATTGTGTGGCTGAAAGTTATTCTGCTGATTTTATAAAATAATTATACATTTTTTATACCAAATCTCTTGCCTACCTGTTTTATGTTACAGAAGAGTTACAGTAGCCTAATATTTACTTCCCATGTTGCTTTGTTATACACTTAGTGCAATTTTATCTTGTTTCATTTCAGTTGGACACTACTATTTTTAAAGTGTGTTGATGCATAAACCATACAGTATTCACTTTAAAAATTGTTTAAAAAATAAGTAAAGTCAACTGAAATTTAATAATCTAAATTGTATATATATTAAGTTAATGTGTAGTGTGAATAGATTAATTCAAACCATATGTAGCATATGTACTATATGTAGTATAGCATAAGAATCTAGTGTCTACTGACTGAAATAGGCTAATACAAAATTAAAATTGGTTTATTAAAATAAAAGATAGTGTATACAAGAAAATAATGGTTATAGATTTAAAATAAACCACTAAATATGAGGGGGAAAGAAAAAAAAAACCGCTCTTGCATGTTTATTAAATTTAAAGACTTATTCTTGACCAACAAAGGATGAAGTAAGAATCTAAAAATGCTAAGGATCCTTTAAGATATAGTGGGGAGACCAAAGACTTCACATAATTGCATTAACATGTGCATCCCCCAACCATAATAACTCAATTACATAGCATTTAACAATAGCATGCTTTTATTAATGGAAAATAAAATGTTTACTTTAACTGTATAATGTCTAATGCTAAAATGCTTCGTACAGAAGAACTACCAAGCATACGACATATATAATTCCATTCCTGTTAATGTCGGGTGTGCTGAACAGCTTAGTTGGCACAGTATATTGTCCACTGCAAATTCTCTGGATTTAAAATATAGAATCTGTCCTTTTAACTAAAATTTGATTCCTTCTCTATCTCACCAACATAATATAGTTGGCAACAAAGAGTTTTTTTTTTTCTTTTTGCAAGAAAATAGCAAAACTACATTAAAGTTTGAAATATTTTAAAACTTTAACAACTTTTTCTTATTTTCATTTAAAAATTGGCCATCAAGTGTGCTAGTGCACGTTGCACAATAGAAATATGGGATGAAAAAGGTAACCTGTTTGCCTTGTGTACTGCATGTGGATGTGATTTTTAAATTTTAAGTGATAGGAAATGCAATTGGGCATTTGCAAACAGATAAGCATAAATGCTGCTTAAAGTCCATAGAAAAAAAAAAAAGAAGAAGAAGAAGATAATGTAGCATTCATGGTGACAATGATGTCATAGAACATACTCTTCTGGGTTGTGCTCGTCATGCAGGCACATTCAGAAATATGTTTTCCAGTACAAAATAACAAAAATTAGGCTTGTAGAAGAACAAAAGCAATAGGCATTGTTAGTGAAATTGCATGAATAGAGAAAGAAAAGGTATTAATGACTGAAAAAGTACCAGTTTTGATTGTTATAGAGGCAGTAATCAAAGGGATTCCAAACTATATCCCATTGTGGTAACCTTTTCTAATAATGATAATAGTAGCAACAGAATGAACATAAACCTTGTCAACAATAAGGAAAATGCCACCTGTCTGATTGACATAGCGGTGCCCATCACTGGCAACCTCCAGAAAACCTATGATGAGAAAATCAGGAAGTGCACGAACTTGAGACTGGAGGTCAAAGAGATGTGGGATATGTAACAAGTAATGACCATCCTGATCATCCTGTCAACCACTGGTATTGTGCCAAAGACCCTACATAATGCCTAGCATCAATAGGTCTCCCAGAGAACACCTATAAGGAACTCCAGAAAGTTGCAATCCTGAACACCTGTAGGATAGTCAGAGAGTTACTCTACCAGCAGTAACACCAGACATAACAACCACCCCTCGTGGTTATGTCTGGTGGTAGTAATACCCCTCGTGGGATGAAACCCCTCAATCAGGGAGAAATAATATAAGAGTAATAATAATAATGATTTTTACCATTTGATCAAAAAAAGTGTACCCTACTACAAGTACGAACCCCAGGCAGTACTAGAGACCCCAACCCACAAGCTGTACTGGGACCGCGCCATAATAATGAATAAGACAATTCTGCACAGCAAACCAGACATAACCTTTGTGGACAAGAAGGAAAGGGCTACCTATCTGACTGATAAAGCGGTACCTAACAGTGGCAACCTTCAGAAAACCCACCAGGAAATACACGAATCTAAGACAGGAGATCAAAGGGATGTGAGACATATGCAACAAGTAATGATTATCATGTCAAATAAAAACTGTTTGCTTTCATTGCTGGCATTGGAAGATCATAATGTGCCTGTTGTGGTAAGTCTGAAAACTGGAGTAAAAGAGAATTTCGATCACTTGGTGGTAATAGGCTATTCTTGTCATCTTATTAATTTGTATGCTGAAAAGGGAGTTTCTGCTATCCTATGAAAGTAGATGAATATTTGGTGGATATTTACTGTTATCTATCTGGAATGACTGTAAGTCATAAAGTAGCACTGAAAGGAAAGATGGGTGTAAGTAATTTCAACTGATATATGCCACCGAATAAGAAGGATTTTGAAGCATATCTGTACACATTGGCTGTCTTTAGTTAAATGTAACTATCACATCAGCAGCCTTTTAAAATGAAGGTTAGAAGTGGTTAGAAAAGCCATATGAGCATTTTTCACAGTTTCCAAATTGAAAGTACAACAGGTGATCACTATTGAGTGTCACTGATCCAGTGCTGCTGACTAGTCATGGCTTGTTGAAACTGTATGATGGACCGGATTTGAACAAGGGATCATTTGTTCAAATCCGGTCCATCATTTAAACAAGTGATCCTTTTTCAAATCCTTTTTATGTTGTTAAATTGAAAGTATGAATGATCACTACTGTGTATAACTGATCCAGTGCCACTCACTGGATTGGTAATGGCTTGTTGAAAGTGGATCATACTGGATTTAAACAAGTGATATCTTGTTCAAATCCCATTCATGAGTCAAAAGTTTTGAAAGAAGACATTTGAGGAACTCAAGAAAAAGAACCTGAATTACAAACTTTTGGTGAAAGCAATCCTAAACGGTAATATACTATTCGGAAAGAATGGTTACGTGGTTTCTATCCATATGGTAAAATTTATGCTATATATATAATAATAAAATAATGCAGTTATACCACATGAAAATTCTTAACAAATAGGTTAATTAAACTCATGTATAATACAAGCTCAATACTACACTAATTCGCTAGCAGGTGACATTTTGGCAAGAATCCTGAAACATTACCTCCTAACAAATTAGTTTAGTTTTGAGCCTGTATTATATACGAGTTTAATAAACTTATTTGTTAAGAATTTTCATGTCACCGTGCACCTACTAAAATCTTAACAAACATGTTCCCGTATTTACTTAGTTACAAGAGATGTTGAAAATGATCTCTGCCTGCTCGTAGACAAGCATTACACATCTTATCTTGTTTGCAAATTTGAGGGGACATTGTATACTTCAAAAGTCACATAGGCCACTTGTTGTAACATTAATACTACTAAAAACGAGACAGTTTTATTGTTTGAGGCATAGGTGCACAGTGATTTTTTTTTTGATATACACTGGTGTTCAAAGAAATGTATCACCTAGGAATTTTGCATTTCTAACTCTTTTTTGTGATGTTATGTTACATTAATGACTAGCATCACAAATAGAAATATAAACAAAATATATTTGTTAATAATTAAGGCAAAACTAAGTAATATTTGACAGGTGCTCTCAAAATATTCCAGAATGAGTATTTGCAACCTTTATACAACAGTTTTGGTAAACATGACAATTATGGCTGAAATGTTATTAGAAGCCCTCAATTTACTTCGGTTTATCATTTTAAATGGAAAACAAAATGGAAAAGTTCACCAGGTTCAAACTAATATTTAGTTGAACTGCCTCTGGCTCTGATGACAGCAGCACACTGCAGGGGCATTGACAAGATCAATTTCTGAAGATAATCAACTGATAGTTCATGGTTCCAAACACGAATTATGGCTTATTGAAGTTCACGAAGGGTCTTTGGTTTCTTTTTGGCAACTGCAGATTCTACACGATGCTGACAGTTCTCTATAGGATTCAGGTCTGTCCGGCCAGCTGTTTCCTGGCCAGCTAAGAGTTGTAATGGACCATTCTTCCAACCATTTTTTCAACAAATGTAAACACATCACTGTTGAACCTTTAATGCAGAAATGAAGCTAGAGTAACTGCAGAAGTGCCTACTTACACTTTTTGCCCGATGACAAGGAGCAGAGTCGTACTGAAAGATGCAGTTACTTGGCAAGTTGAAATGGTCTCTAGTGGTTGGCAGCAATTTGCCTTTCAATACAGCCAGGTATCCATTGGTATTTACGGAACCTTTTATAAACTGGAGATGACCTACTCTGCAATACTAAATGCACCCCCATATCATTTGGCTGGTAGGGAATTTCCCTGTAGACACCATACAGTGGATGGTATTCTTCACCACGTCTACAGCGAATGTCTCCCATCAGAGCCATGCAGGTTGAATTTCTTCTCATCCGAGAAAATAACTGACTTCCACTGCTCGGGGGTCCATTTGATATGCTCCTTGCACCAAATTAATCGGACCTCTTTCATTTGTTGTGTGAGGAGGGGCTTCTTTCTTAGGATGAAGGGCTACAAGTCCATTTTTGAAGAGGTGTCTTCTGACTGTTGCTGCACTTGCTACCACTCCTGTATGTTCTTCCCATTCTCTTTTCAGCTCAGACAGAGAATATTGTTTTTTAAGGTATAAGTGCTTCAAAATGCGGTCCTGTTTTGGCGTAGAGACTCGTTTGCATGTGGTTCCTTTTTCCTATCAATAGAACCAGTATTCTTGAGTTTGGAAAGAAATCTACTCACTGTCGACTGATTACAGGATACTCTATAAGCAATATGATGAGAAGAATATCCTTCCTCACGTAAAGCAACAATAGCACTCGTTCTTTGTGCCATCAACTGCACATAACTCGCCATCCTGACTCAGTCAAGGAATGACTGCAACTCTTGCAGAGCTTGCTTATATAGCTGATGCAATATTACATCATCACCTGCGTGTCAGTCTTATCTGATGCAGTCTGTAAGAAATATTGCCATGTACAGTAAACCCCCGCTATTCGTGGGGGTTACGTTTCTGAGAAATGCCGCAAATACCGAAAACGCGAATACTGAGTTATGGCTCCCATAGTAATAAAGGGGTTCCGTTCCAAAGTATGAAATATATAAGAAAAACTAGTCTAAAATTTTGTCTATGTATGTATTATACTACCTTCATAATATGACTATGTACATAGTGAAATGCAAACATAAGGCATCGAAATGAAAATAAGAAACAATTTAATATTAAAAAAAAAATATTTATTAGAAATTTCAAACAAATCTTTCAATCCATCGCCTTTGCTATAGCTAAAAAACTTATCCCGCCAGTGCTATCACCAGTTTCGCTAAAGTGTTGATAAAGGAGTTTTGCCTTTTCACGAATGATGAGTGAACTTAACGGAATTTTATTTTGAGTTCGGTCTTCTATCCACAAATTTAAAGCTTTTTCTAATTTAACATCACGAGTTACAGAGCAAATTTTTGAAGCAACTAGCGCGTTTTCACGGACACTACGGCGGATTTTTTTCTTCCGATTTCTTGATTGATCGTACCGTTGACTCATTGATTTTATAATGTTTTGCCACTGAAGAGACACTTTCACCATTATAAATTTTATCTATTAACTCAATTTTATTCACTAATGTCATCACCTTCTTTGATCTTTTCACATTTCCCTTGTTATTTGTAGCCATATTTTTGTACGGGTTAGAAAGAACTTGTCCACAATAAAGGCACTTTCTTCCATTAACACACTCGAAAAAGTCTGTTTTACACTGCAAAACAGTAGATTTATCACTTTTGTAAGCATATCAATTTATAAATTAGTAAATTTATTCAATTTATAAGCATATAAATTAAAAGCAAACGACGAAACCTTCCATGACAAGCGCATAACACATATTGAACAAGGATTAACGAGAAACATCCACGCTCTCGATTTTGCCACCCATCTCCCCCCACCCACTGAGTGCTGTGTTTTGACCGAGAAAGATAACTTTAGCCACGCCCATGTTTTTTTATGGCGGAAAATGTTCACGGCACTTTAAAATTCACATTTTTTTTTAGGTTTCATTTTATATTAAATCAGCAACCGCGAATACAGATACCGCAAATAGCGGGGGTTTACTGTACTTACATTATTCGGACGACAATTACAATTTTAGGGGGTGATGCACTTTCTTTGAACACCAGTGTGTGTAGTATAAAGTTTACCAAATCCTAAATAGGCCAAGAAAGCCAATAATTCTAAGCATGTTATCCTCACACATGTAGAAAGTTTTTTTCGTCACGTTTCTTTCTTCTAGCTTGAATGAAGCAATTTGCTTATTATCTTATCTGTTTTTTTTTTTTTTAAACACATTACCTTACCTTTTCTGTTTTGTTTAAATGCTATGCCATTGTAATTAAATCTGAACAGAGCTCTTCAGTCCAATGTATCTCATACTTTACTGAAGTAATTTCTCATAAATATGTTGAAGAATGTTATATGCAAATTTATTATATATATACAAGCAGTTTTAAAACTTCCACTTTGATTTTGGAAATTGATTGCTGTAACAGTCTGAACCAGGAGGATGAGAATTTCTGCTTCCAGTGTCATGGATTATCTAAAACAGTAGAAGATTCTGTTCTGTTGTTTAGTGAGGAAGTACTGTATTTCTGCATGCGACTACATGGCACACATGTTCTCCTGAAAAGTAATGTCAAATTTCATCAGTTGGCAATGCATCAGTCTTTGGGATCTTGTTCACAACAAGGTCTCCATATTTCATTTTATGAAGTTTTACTGTTATAGATTTATTGATAAAAATCAGTAAATTCCATCTACAAAAATTCCATTTTTGTAGATGGAATTTAATTTCTTCCTTGTATAGTATAGATTTCAGGTTGTTCAGTATCTCACTTTCCTTTCCACTGCCATTAGGTTGGTCAAAATATTGAGTACTTATTTTTCAGAATAATCCTGTTTATATTATATATTCAGTCCATTTTTATATATACAGTAAACCCCCGCTATTTGCGGTTGCTGATTTACTATAAAATGAAACCTAAAAAAAAGTGAATTTTAGATCGCCGTGAACATTTTCCGCCATAAAAAAACATGGCGGAATCATCATTCCGTGTCAAAATAGCGCTCAGTGGGTGGGGGGAGAGGGATGACAAAAACCGCGAGCATGGATGTTTCTCGCTAATCCTTGTTCAGTATGTGCTATGTGCTTGTCATGGAAGGTTTCGTCATTTGCTTTTAATTTATATGCTTATAAATTGATATGCTTACAAAAGTGAAAAATCTACCGTTTTGCAGTGTTAGTGTAAACAGACTTTTTCAAGTGTATTAACGGTAGAAAGTGACTTTATTGTGGACAAATTCTTTTCTAGCCCCTACAAAAATATGGCTACGAATAACAAGGGAATTGTGAAAAGATCAAAGAAGGTGATGATATTAGCGAGTAAAATTCAGTTATTAGACAATTTCTAATGGTGAAAGTGTCTAGTCAGTGGCAAAACATTATAAAATCAATAAGTCAATGGTACGATCAATCAAGAAATTGGAAGAAAAAATTCGCCATAGTGTCCATGAAAACGCGCTAATTGCTTCAGAAATTTGCTCTGTAACTTGTGATGTTAAATTAGAAAAAATGGAAAAGGCTTTAAATCAGTGGATAGAAGACCGAACTCAAAATAAAATTCCCTTAAATTCCCTCATCATTCGTGAAAAGGCAAAACATCTTTATCAACACTTTAGCGAAACTGGTGATAGCACTGGCGGGATAAGTTTTTTAGCTATAGCAAAGGCGCTGGATTGAAAGATTTGTTTGAAATTTCTAATAAATATTACATTTAATATTAAATTGTTTCTTATTTTCATTTCGACGCGTTATGCTTGCATTTCACTATGTACTGTTTATGTACATAGTCATATTATGAAGGTAAATATAATACATACACGGACAAAATTTTAGACTAGTTTTTCTTCTATATTTCATACTTTGGAACGGAACCCCTTTATTACTATGGGAGCCATAACTCGGTATTCACGTTTTTGGTACTCGCGGCATTTCTCAGGAACGTAACCCCCGCGAATAGCGGGGGTTTACTGTATATATATATATATATATATATATATTTTTTTTTATGTTATTCTGTCTTGCTGCCTTTGCAAATAAATTTAGGTACTGTGGTTTTTGTTTTTCATTCCATTTATTTCAGTCTTTCGTAGGTGAATTCTTACTAAAATTAATATCATTTTTATAAACAACTGGGGAGAAGATACTATTTCAATGCAAGTATTGAAATGAAATAGTTTGAGAAAAGAGCAGCCAAGTGTTGTTTCGAAGAAAAAAACTTCAGTTGGAAACATTACGTTTTAATTTGAAGTTTTTGTAATCTTCTGTTATAATGAACCCCTATTAGTAGGCTGCATAATTTAATAGAGGTTACTATTTCAACTTCAGGTTTTGAAATAGTTTCAGAAAATAAAACTACACTGCTTTGTTTTTGCAATGATTTTTGGGGACACTATTGCTTCTTCGGTGAGCCCAAGCTCTGTCACTGGAGGAACTAAAAATTGGCCTAATGATTTAAACTAAAATTTGAAATTTATTTGGCTTTAAGTGATATCTCAACTATTTTGGAGCAGGTGTTTTTTTTTTTTTTTTTTTTTTTTTGTGCATTGACTTTGATTTATGTAAAGTTTATGGCAGTGAAGAGTATTTCAACATAACATCAGTATATAACTTAATGAACAACTTTACAACTATAGAAAATATCTGCTCTTAGCAGCAGTGTTCATAAATATTTAATCTTTCATTAACTGAGTGTTGTTTACATTTTAATTGCTTGAATATAATAACATGAATCAACTCAACTTTTCTTTATAGAGAGAAAACGACTGGGAGTTGGACAGTCCCAAGAAATGAACACACTTTTCCGTTTTTGGTCTTTTTTCTTAAGGCAGCATTTTAACAGAAAAATGTATGAAGAGTTCAAAAGACTTTCAATAGAAGATGCTAGAGAAGGATATAGGTATGGTTTGTGTATATATATAATTTTTTTTTTTTTTTTTTTTGTAATATTTGGCTTAAAAAGACAAGTCAGCATTATGTAAATAGGATTTTATAAACCTCCATCACTTTCAGTTCTTCTAAAATGAAATTTAAGTAAAGAAAATGGCTAAATGATGTCTGTCGATTTCAAACAGCATATTTACATATATATTTCTACTTCCTCCCAAAAGTAGTGTACTTTTTAATGTATCATTCATAAATTTGAATTTATTGTAGAGTTATCCTGTTTTCCCAGGTACTCACAAGCTGTTTTGTACATATCAAATATTTCATGTTTAAATAATGTAATTTATTCACTTATTTTATAATCAAGGGAGCAATTTTTTTTTAAATGCGTAATTTCAAATTCAACATTTTGGTCATATTGTTGCACAAGCCTACCTATGTAATTTTTGGAACATTCAGATTTTAGTGTTTGTGTATCAAAAATGTCGAGCCCCCCCTGTTCATGGCATGGGAAAAAGTTTCGTTTAAGAATGATTCAAAAAATTTGGAATAAATTTTGGTGTTGTGTTCTGCAAGAAACGATGCTTTCAAGTACTTGGAAATTTTTAATATTCATTCTCATAGTATAAATGTAACCAGTGAGTTTTTTAATTGCCTCGGTAGCTTGTCATATGTTACATATTCTAAAGGAAAAAATTCTCAATTGTTTATTGCATACTGTGTGGTTTGCAAAGTATGACAGTATTTTACCCTGACTACTTTCACACAGAAAGACAATTTCTCAGCTCCTGACTGCATTGCATTATGTAAAGAAATGCAAATGCCTTTTATAAAGCCACATGTGGTTGATTTAGTTTGAGATTAAAATTAAGTTTGCACAAACAGTGATGATGAAAACTGCTGGCTTAACCATTGCATTTAAAATTTCAGAAAACTGGAACATTTGTGTATCCTGAAAAAAAAAAAAAATAATTAACAAATAAAATAAAATAATTGGGGACGCCTGGAGAAAACACCAAAAACCAAGAAGTCTGGTCGTTCTGTACTAGTCCCATCTGAGTTTTAATCTTTCATTAATAGCAAGAAAATTCACCTTGTTCTCATTTGTCACAGAGCATTTCCCACAAATAGTATTTCACTCCATAGGGTAAGGATATTATTTACCAACTGTACAAGTTTTATCTTGTAGATGAAATTTGGATCAATTATGTATTTTATTACATCTGCTAGGAACAATCTCTGAAACCCTCTGTTAATTGATATATTATGTGATATCCATTGCTGGAATCACACTATGTATTACATAATGCATTTTTATTGCTTTATCTCAGGTATGCGAGTACAAGTGTGTGGACGAAGGATTTGAGCTCATGGGAAAAATAAGTTTTTTTTTGAAAATTTTACCATCTTTTTGATTAATTAACTTATTAAATTGTGTTTGACAAATAGCCCATAGTCTTAGTCATGTTTATTAATCTATTTTTAAATTTAGCTAGTGATTTTGTGAGTTTAGGCTTATTATTTGTACCAATATTGTATTTAGTATTTTGGTGTGAATATCTTAGCTTGTAACTAGTAATGCTGTGGAATAGTGGAGTTTTAATTGTGATAAATAAGTAGCTCAAAGGTTCTAATCACTTGTTGGGCTTTTCTCTTTTAGCTAAGAAATTTTACTTTTTAGTAAGGATATAACTATTTAAACTGTGAGCATAAAGTATATCTTTAACTTGATAGCATAAGGTATAACATAATAAAACTTGATAATGTATTAAATATCAACAGCATTTAGGAATCTGTTAGTTTGTGTAGTATTGCCGATTAATCCTTTAAATTTGCTTAATTTTATATTTTATTAATTTTCACTGTTCATCAATTAAATTCTATTTAAACGGAAATCATGCACCAAACCAGAGCAGTAAATCAATGGTCACAAAGTAGCAGGAATGCTATGGCTCAGAAAAGAATTGGAAGGGGCGATTCTCCTATGAAACACGGCCTAACAAAATGTGCAACTTGTGCAATGTTTGCAAATCTTTCTAGAACAGGATATGATACAGCCAAGGGTGGTGTCTTTGTGTGTGTGTGTGTGTGTGTGCGCGCGCATGCATTTGGTGCAGAGAATGTGAAGAAATTTGGCACTGGCTCAGAGTTCTGATGGATGTTTGAGTAGGGTTTAATTCCTCAAAGGAATTAAAATGGAGGTGGGCTAATCAAAATCTCAGCTGCCCAACTCGATGCCAGAGCACACCTGTGCATCAGGCAACACAGCAGTAATCACCAAGGCAGAAAGTGCTGGTCCCACAGGAGGTAGTTATTGTTAGTAACTCTATTATCAGTGAAACAGGAATTATGTTGTGTGAGAAGGATAGGTGGAATAGGACCAGGGTATGTCTGCCAGGGACAAAAGTAAATGATTTTGTAGAGCAGATATCATCTTTTAGGGGCATTAAAAGTGATATTGTTGTGCATGTTGGCACTAATGATATTAACGGTAGGAGATGTGAGGACTTAATAAGTACAGGGCAATGCTAGGAAAAAGTCGCAAGCTAGAATTGAATTTGAAAGTGTATGCATTTCTGTCCAGACACAATGGGAGGAAGTACATGTTGAGAGCCTTGTTAATCCATTTGGCCCTGGCAGGAATGTGAAAGGCTTGTGGGGTAAGATTTTTTTAGCATGGTTTGTGTTTATTAACAGAAGACTGTTTTTACAGAGATGGGATACACTTGAATGAAGGAGTGCAAGAATATTTGCTGATGCTATAGAGGCAGTGATAGGTAGGTCAGAAAACTGCTAGTTTGTGTGGGAGGTATACACAGACCAATAGATTAACTGGAGCTGCAGGCAGAGGTGAAACTGATTTTTTTCACTGTTTATATTGGAATTGGCTGCAGTCTGGAAGGCAAAGTGTTGGGGATTTCAAGCCCTGCTGTGGGTCATTATGGAATAAGTGGGCTATGTGATGGTAACTAAGGGCAAGAACATGTGCATATATACTTGCATGTACACTAATGCTAGGAGCATTGTAAATAAATTTGATTAAGTCATCAAATGTAGACATTATAGGAATAGTGGAGACGTGTCACTCAGGCATCATCATCATCCATTTTCAATCCACTGCAGGATGAAGGCCTCTCCAGCAACTTTCCAGTTTCTTCTGTTTTGTGCAATGGCCATCCATTTACTACCCACAAACTCATGAATTTCATCTGTCCATCGCTGTTGTTGTCTTCCAGGTTTTCTCTTAGCTCCTCTTTGGTACCATTCTGTTATTTTCTTAGTCCATCTGTCATCATATCTTTGATCTGTGTGTCCTGCCCAAGACCATTTTAGTTCTTTAGTTTTGATAAGAATGTCCTTTACTTGAGTTTGCTGCCTAATTAATGTGTTTTTCTTCTTATCTAACAGTCTGATTCCCAATATGATTCGTTCCAGTCTTCGCTGTGTAGTTCTTCAGCTTATGTTCTCTCTGAGTCTCTTTCTAATGGCTTTGCATAACTCAGTATACTCAATTTTCTCCTTGTCTGTTTTTCTTGCTCTTCATTTGTTGTCTTCGGTTCATCATGACAAGTGTTTCTTGACTAATTTTTTCTTATTTGGATTTCCTTTTACCTATAGGTTTCTTGGGCTTTATCACTTTCAGAAAGTTGTAATATTCCTCATCAATACCTTGGTCCTGATCAGTCTGCAGGAGCTCAAACTTGTTCTTAAGTTCCAGTACATATTGCTTTTTCTCCTCTTCTGTTATCTCAAAGACATTTGTATTATTTACTCATCGGTTTTTTCCTTTCTTTTCTTACATCTATATCAAGTGTGCATCTTACCATTCTGTAATCACTTCCAACATTTACCTTGTTCAGGACAGTAACATCATTCACAATATATCTTCTGTTAGTGAGGATGAAGTCAATTTCATTAGTTGTTAATCCATTTGGGCTCTTCCATGTCCACTTTCTGTTCACCCTTTTCTTGAAAAAAGTGTTCATTAGTGACATTCCTTAAGATTCTGCAAATTCCACAAATCTTTCACCTCTCATCTCTTTCACCAATTCCAAAATTTCCTATAGTTCCCCTTTTCTGCACTGTTTTGTCTCTTTACAACATTAGCATTGAAATCCCCCATAATGATAGTGTAGTGAGTTTTCTGTTCATCTAGAAAACTCAATTTCGGTGTACATTTGTTCAACCTCTTCATCATCATGGCTCGATGTTGATGCATAAATCGTTATAACCTTTAGCTTATACCTCTTAGAAATCCTGAGTCTATATTCAAATTTAGCATCGCTTATACCTGTGTGTTGTAGGTCTAATGGCTGTGATGAGTATATCACGCAGCTAAACAGAGAATTAGAGTGGGTTAGAAAATCAGAATGCCTTATAATTGGGGATTTTAATTGCAGCTGTTGAATGGAACTTGTGGGTTTGTCACTCACAAACTAGCAAGACTTTTTGTAGATTTTTTGGATAGCACCATTTTAGAGAGGCAACAAGAGGAAGCAATACTCTTGATCTGATTATCAGCAATGGTTCTTCATGCATTAAGAATCTGCAGGTAAAGGACCCACTGGATGGCAGTGATCATAGTGTACTCATGTGGAATCTAATTAAAGACATAACTACTCTAGAGGATAAAGGCTTTTGCTTTCTTAAGGGTGACTATGGTAGTTTCAGGCAGTTTTTAAATTCTGTGCAGGATCAACTTATGATGTTATCAACAGCAAATTCTCAATGGAAAGCATTTAGGTAAGTAATCATAGAGGCTACTAGGCTTTTCATACCAAGAAAAATTAGTCTGTAATCAAGTCACAAAGGAGCTTAGGCAAGCTAGGGCAGATTATGAGAAGTCCGACAAGGAATAGCAGCAAAGACTTCTGTGCTTATGTTAATAATAAAAGGAAGAGGTTGAATCACATTTGGCCACTTGATATCAGTGGGTTAACTGTTGATGACTCTGCTCATGTTGCTGACAAATTGAATAGGTATTTTGCATATACATTCACACATAAGGAATTCTTTAGGGGAGGGAGGGGATACCAGAAGTTTATAAAACTAATGAGGAGTTAAATGTCTTTGTAATAACTGAAAGGAAACTGGAAGAGAAATTGAAGCTGATCATTAAAACAAGGTGCCGGGGGTGGATGGAATCTGTTCAGTTATATTAAGGGAGGTAAGCAAATCCTTAGCTATAATTAGGAGGGCATCCTTGGATTTGGGGGAGGGAGGGATCTTTATAGGACTGTCAACATTGTGTGAATGTATCCTCAATTCATAAAGGGTGATCAAGGGGCAATATAAGCAATTACAGGCCTGTTAGCTTAACATCTGTTACAAGAAAAATGATGGCGTCACTTGTTAAAGAAGTCATGCAGGACTATCTGGACAGGAATGCAATTATACTGTTTTACAGCATGGAGTTGTTAAAGGGAGCTCTTGCCTAACTGATCTAATGGTTACTTTGATTCAGTGACCAAGGAAGTGGATGCAAAAAATAATTTGAATCATATACTTGGATTTCAGGAAGGCTTTTTATACTGTTGCACATAAAAGACTGGTGTACAAACTAGAACAATGTTGCATAAAAGGCAAGTTACTGCTTTGGATAAAGGGATGGTTAGGTGGAAGAAGAAGAATAGTTGTGTTTAAATTTGCCTTTAGCCAGTGGGTGGTTGATTGCTGGAATAAACTTTCATCTGTCTTTGTGGAAGTCGACAGCTTAAATAAATTCAATGCAGAACTAGACAAACATTTGGATTGAATGGGTGAAATGGGAACGGTTTTTTTTTTTTTTTTTTTTTTTTTGGCTGATGCTGCATAAGCTTGCTTTCTTGTATCATATGCTCTATCAATGCTAATGCTAAGCTTGGTTATCAATAGGCACTGCTCTTTTGTGGACTAATGTTATTAGTAGAGTTCCCCAGGGTTCAATGCCACCCCATTGTTGTTTTCAATATTTTAATATCAAATAAATATTTTATTATAAATAAATTTATTAATTATAAATAAAAATATTTTAAATATTACATATTTTATATTATATGAAATATTTATATTATAAATATATTAATATGATATTGATGAAGATATATCAGGCTTAATGTCTAAGTTTGAAAATGATACAAAGGTTGGCAGGGTGGTTAACAATTATACAGAGAAATAGAGTGGGCCAGTAAATCAGAATGTCTTATAATGGGGGATTTTAACTTCCTAGATATTGACTGGAACTTGTGGGTTGGTCACTCACACACTAGTCAGACTTTTGTGGATTTATTGGATGATTGTTTTCTGCAGCAGCATGTTCGAGAGGCAACCAGAGAGAGTAATACTCTTGATCTGGTTATCAGCAGTGATCATTCGTGTATTAAGAATTTGCAGATAAAGGAACCACTATTTGGCAGTGATCACAGTGTACTGATGTGGGATTTACTTAAAGATATAATTACCATCAGGGGTAAAGGAAAGGGTTTTTGCTTCCGTAAAGGTGAGTACAGTGGTCTCAGAAAGTTTTAAATACTGTACAGTGGGATAAACTGACGATGTTACCAACAGTAAACTCTAAGTGGGAAGCATTCAAGGAATCAATCGTGGAAGCTACTAAAAGTTTCATACCTATTAAGAAATACTGTTCAAGGTTTAGGCCTAAATGGTTATCAAATGAACTAATGAGACTTGTAACAGAGAAGAAAAATGCATGGGATGCATATAAATTATCAAGCGACTCAGAAGCCTATGGCAGATATAAGCTAGTCTGTAATCAGGTCACAAAGGAGGTTAGGCAGGCGAAGGCAGATTACGAGAAATCCTTGTCAAAAGATGCTAAGAAAAACAGCAAGGATTTCTTTACTTATATAAACTCTAAAAGGAAGGGGATGAATCTGATTGGTCCACTTGATATCGATTGTTGATGATCCTGCCCAGATAGCAAACAAACTGAATGAGTATTTTGCATCTACATTCACAGACGAGGAGTTACTAAGGTTTGGAAATGGCAGAAGGCTATCAAATTGTAGCAGGATACTTAATGATTTTGTAATAACTGAGAGCAAAGTGGAGGAGAAATTGTTGAAGTTAAACATAAGAAAAGCACCTGGGGTGCATGGGATCTATCCAGTTATATTAAACGAGGCGGCAAAGCAACTAAGCAAACCCTTGGCCATAATTATGAGAGCATCCTTGGACTCAGGGGAGGTTCCCACGGACTGGAGATGTGCAAATGTATCCCCAATTCACAAAGGGGGATCGAAGGGTGACACGAGTAATTACAGACCAGTTAGTTTAA
Organism: Mastigoproctus giganteus; assembly: GCF_048544385.1. Classification (NCBI taxonomy): domain Eukaryota; kingdom Metazoa; phylum Arthropoda; class Arachnida; order Uropygi; family Thelyphonidae; genus Mastigoproctus; species Mastigoproctus giganteus. The sequence continues at coordinate 57,463,716 of NC_143577.1, forward strand.
CTTCTGTTCCGGGTAAAATAATGGAGTCGCTGGTTAAAGATGCATTGCAGGATCATCTAGACAAGACTGCTGCAATAATTCAGACACAGCATGGGTTTGTTAAGGGAAAGTCTTGTCTGACAAATTTGATAGGATATTATGATGTGGTTACAAAGGAACTGGATGCAAAAAATAATTTTGATATCATCTCTTTGGATTTCAGGAAAGCTTTTGACACTGTTGTGCATGAAAGACTATTGTACAAATTGGAGCAGAATGGTATTAAGGTTAAGTTGCTACAATGGATAAAAGGGTGGTTAAGTGGGAGAAGACAGAGGGTGGTAATCAATGGGTGCTGCTCTTCGTGGACTAATGTTATTAGTGGAGTCCCACAGGGTTCGAATGTTGGGTCCACTGTTGTTTTGTATATTTATCAATGATATTGATGAAGGTATATCAGGCTTAATGTCGAAGTTTGCAGATGATACAAAGGTTGGCAGGGTTGTTAATGACAGTAATGGCAGTGTGCTACTGCAACAAGATCTAGATAATTTGGGCAGATGGGCTAAGAAGTGGCAACTGAAGTTTAACTTTGACAAATGCAAAGTACTGCATATGGGTAGAAGTAACCCCAGAGAAACGTACCAACTGTGTGGTACTACACTTAAGGTGGTAGAAAATGGAAAAAGACCTGGGAGTGATTGTGCAGGCAGATATGAAGTTTTCTGAGCAATGCAGACAGGCTGCCAGGGCAGGTCATGGGGTTTTGTCAATGATATATAGGAATTTTGCTAGCAGGGAAAAGGAGGTGATTATCCCTCTGTACAAAGGGTACTAGGAAAGTTTTGCAATACAGCTTTGTTTATTTAATTTTTTCAAAGTAATTTCCTCTACATTCAATACACCTCTCCATCCTCCGAAACCAATCTTTAAACCAGTTCTGCCAAGTTTCACTAGGGAGTAAAGCACACTCGTCCCAAGCCCGTAGAAGGTCCTCATCACTGGAAAACCAAACCGCCTCCCTTTTAGCTTCATTTTCACATGCGGGAACAGTGCAAAGTCGCAGGGAGCAAGGTCTGGACTGTAGGGAGGGTGCTCGAGAAGTTTCAGTCCTGTCGTGGTCAAATATTCGGTGCAGGCTTTGGCCCGGTGAGCTGGAGCATTATCGTGATGGAGGTACCAGGTGTCCATTCTTGACTTTGGCCGCAGGTTCTTCATAGATCCAATGACTTTAGGCAGGCATTGTTCAGTATACCACTTAGCTGTGACTGTCTTCTGCGTGTCCAAAACAACACGTTCCACAATTCCACTCGATTTGAAAAATACAGCTATCATTTTCTTCTTTACAGATCGGGATTTTCTGACAATTACGGGTGTGTCGTCATCATCAAAGACCCAAACTTTGTTTTGAGCCTTGGTCGGCATATCGTAATAGTACAGCCAAGTCTCGTCACCTGTCACGATGTTGTTCACATACCGAGATTGTCCCTTATCAAACTTTTTTAACATCTCCCGGCACCAAGTCACACGTCGTGTCATCTGCTCTTCAGTCAGTTGATGCGGCACCCAGAGAGAACAAAGTTTCTTCACATGCAAATGATCTTGCAGAATCGAACGAATTGCTGGTGCATTTAGGCCCAAAGTATCCTCTATCTGTTGGTAGGTCACTCGCCTGTTTTCGTCAGGCATTTTCCTCACAGCAGTAACGTTTTCCTCCGTAACTGACGTTCGTGGCCTTCCCGGCCTCTCAGAATCCTCCAGAGTGAAATTTCCCCTTTGGAATTCTCTATACCACCTGAATATTGTTGTACAATGTGGACAATCATCATCTAGTGCAAGAGTCATTTCTTCTAAGCACTGGTCTATGGTTAAACCACGCACGAAATTATACCGAAAACTGTCCTTATCTCATTTCGTGACCACGATGCCATCGCAAGCACTGCCGACCGGGCTAGCCAGGTGGGTAAAGCACCTGCTTGGCAACCCAAAGGTCGCGGGTTCGAATCCCGCCTCGGGCTTGGATCAAAGTACTGCAAAAACCTTGGGAGGTGCACTATGGCCACAGAAGCCGATGCGCCAACAACTACCCAAAAAAAAAAAAAAAAAAAAAAAAATCGCAAGCACTTTACACTCTCACTACTAATGAATAACTGAGCCCATCGACTTGCCGCGACGGCTACTAAGCACGTATGAACATGTCTCAACATGCAGCAACAAGCAGCTTCCTGTGATTCATTGTTGCGTCATATTGCAAAACTTTCCTAGTACCCTTTGTATAAGGCAATGGTCAGGCCACGCCTTGAGTACTGCGTACAGGTCTGGAGGCCTCATTTTAGGAAGGATGTAGATTTACTTGAGCGTGTACAGAGAAGGGCAACAAGATTGGTGAGGGGAATGAAGGGATCCTCTTACCAAGAGAGGCTTAAGTTCTGCAAATTGCAGTGGCTGGAGACTAGGCACCTGCGCTGTGATCTGATTGAGGTATATAAGGCCTTGAATGGGTTTAGCATGCTCAATTCTGATGGGATCCTTCCACTTGTTTAGATTACAAACCTAAGGGGGCATAAATTTAAATTAAGAAAAGACAGATGTAGAATAGATGTGCGGAAATTGGCGTTTAGCCAGCAGGTGGTTAATTGCTGGAACAAACTTCCATCTGTCGTTGTGGAAGTTGATAAGTTGAATAAATTTAAGGAGAAACTGGACAGGCATTTGGAGGGAATGGTGTGATTTTTTTTTTTTTTTTTTTTTGGCTGATGCTGTATAAGGTCATACACATGCTTTATTGCATCACACGCCACCACCACCACCACTACTACTACTACAACAGTAATCAGGGTGACCTACTGCAACAAGATATTGGAAAATTGGGTTGATGGGCTGGAAAATGGCAGTTGAAGTTAAACATTGACGAATGCAAGGCACTGCATGTGGATAGATATAATCCCAGAGTAACTTAACTGTGTGGTAATGCACTGAGGGTAGTGGAAAATGAAGATCTGGGACTAATTGTGCAGTCAGATATGGCATTCTGTGAATGGTGCAGCCATGCTGCCAGAACTGCTCATGTTGTTTTGTCAATGATGTACAAAAACTTTGCTAGCAGGGATAAGCAGGTGATTATCCTTTTATACAAGGTCATTGCTGAGCAACATCTGGAATACTGTATATAGGTCTGGAGGCCTCAGTAAGGAAGGATGTAGACCTGCTGGATTTAGTGCAGAGAAGGGCAACCAGTTTATTGAAAGGAGCAAAAGGGTGCTCCTACCTAGAAAAGCTTCAATTCTGCAAATTGCAGGGTGATCTGATTGAGGTGTTTAAAGCCATCAGTGGATTGAGTAAGTTGAATATTAATGGCATACTTCCTCTTGCTATGCACGTGATGGGACATAAATTCAGGTTGAGGAAGGATGCTTGCAAGATAAATGTGCGTAAGTTTGCCTTCAGCCAGCGGATGGTTGATTGTTGGAGCAGGCTTCCTTTTGTTGTTGTGGAAGTGAATTGTTTGAATAAATTCAAGGAAGAACTAGACAAATTCGTGGACAGTGGATGGGTGAGGTGTTTTATTATTATTTATTTTTTTTTTAAATTTATTATTATAATTTAGCTGATTCTATATAAGTTTGCTTTCTTGCAGTGTTTGCCACTACTACTACTTCTGCTAGTATACAAAGATTTCTAGTCATGTATGTGACTGACAAACTTGTATTTTCAACTTTAATACAAGTCTTTAATATTTACGCATCATTCTATCCCTTCAGCACTCAATGCCCATTTTTTCCCCTGTGATGGCTAGTGTCCCCATTACAATTCATAATGGTTTATTCAGATTTTAGTTTGTGAAAGTTTTAATAATTGTTTTAAATATTAAGGAGAGTGTCAGTAGTCCCTTAAGCTGTATGAACGAATACATTTCTGTAAGAGATGGTTCCCCCCCCCCCCCCACTAACTATTGCAGGGTACAAATATTGTTGCCAAATGGCAATGATATTTGTCAATCTAGTATTTTACAGGTCACTCTAGTGGCTATAAGGTCTAACTGCCAGTTTTCTATTTTATACTGGCTGTTGTTTGTATCTAGAAAGAATTGGCATGACTTTTGATGAAGGATTTTGAACAAATTGACTGCATTATTTTGCAGAGTAAATCTTATTGGTTCAAGGAACAATGAATAATACACTGGTATGCAAAACTTAAGGACCAACACTATTTCTAAAGGTTACAACCACAAAATCAAACGAAACAGCCTGTGGCAATTTGCATAACTATGGCCATTCAGTAGAAAGCTGGTGCACGTGCAAAAATTTGAATCATGATGAGAAGGCTCACATAAACAGATAAAAGCAGCAGTTGTGTAAATTACCGAATGGTGAGCACGATTGTTACAGACGTTCGATTGGTTTTATACAGTGCTACAGACAACGAAATGGCCAGTAGACAATGTCTGGATGACTTTACCTGGGGTCGAATAATTGGGAAGCTTGAGGATGGTCGAAGTGCGAGGAGTGTGGCTGCATAGTTTGGTATCGTCCATAGCATCGTCTCACGTGTGTGGTCGGCCTTCAGAACGACAGGTATGGCTGTTAAAAGGACCAGTGGTGGTCATCTAGGACAAACAATGCCCAATGATGACCTCTATATACTCCTACAGGCCAAGACACCAGACAGCGGGATCCATTGCAAACCAACTGCACAGGATGCAGGATTTCACAATTTACTGTGGCCAGGCTACTCCACGAAGGTGGACTGTTTGCCCGTACGCTGTGTTCCTTTAACACCTGCCCATCAGAGACAGTTTACAGTGGTGCATCGAAAACAAGGACTGGACAGCAGCGCAATGGGGTATGGTACTCTTTACTGATGAGAGTAGATTCAGTCTCAGCAGCGATTCTGGACGTCAGCTAATCTGGTGAGAGGTTGGCACACGGTATCCCCCCGCAAACATCACTGAGAGGGATCGATATGGCGGTCAAGGTGTTCTTGTCTGGGGAGGAATTATCTTGGATGGACATACACAACTCCAGATACTGGAGGGCAGTACTGTAACCTGTACATGCTATTGTACTGAGGTAATCCTTCCTCATGTGCATCTGTTCTGAGGTACCATTGGCCCCGAGTTCGTGTTTATGGATGATAATGCCACACCTCATCACACTGCAGCTGTTTATATGCTTTTGGAAAGTGAGGACATTGTTTGTATGGATTGGCCTGCCCGTTTTCGCTGATCTAAATCCCGTCAAACACATATGGGATGCTTTGGGAGACGCCTAGTGGCAAGTCCACACCCACCAGAAAATGTTCACCAGCTGAAGATGGGGCTGATGGAGGAATGGACAGGTGGTACAAAGCCTGCATCGGCATTAGGGGTGGCCATATCTCCTACTGAGGACCACCTCTTCCCTTTGTTCCATCTTTGGCAGCGATGTATCTGTATCATGGCAGCCAGTGCTATGTTGCCATTTTTGAATAAAGTCCCTCTGTACTGTTTTGTTTCCGTTGTTGTGTTGGTGTTGGTTCCTTTGATATGCTTTTCCCATATCCAGGCCACTCCTGTGAGAAGCTACAGGTGAAAACCTGACTGGTCCTTAAGTTTTACACACTAGTGTAGCTCAGCCAGTTATATCCAGCTTTCATTAATACTTTGTATAGTGCCAAAACTAAAGTTACCTAGAGAGTATGTCATAATTACTTTCTTATTCAATATCCACACAGCAGACTTTATCTGTTTTTCAATTCAAGGCAAAAATGAATAACATTCAGGAACTCTATTCTCAAAAACAGTATGGCGTACTGTTTATTTTGTGAAATGAATGATAGTCATAAATTGGGGAGTTGCCCGGTAATTTTTTATGGCTTGTGCTTTTCCAATTTTTGTTGCTTTGGTTAAGATATCATTTATAATAAATTTAATATATAGATCAAAATAAATCACAAAGAAATTTAAGAACTTTTTTAAAGTTCTGCGAAGTTTAATTATCAGTGGATGGACTGTACAATGTCAGCATGAGGCTGATTTTGAAGTTGCTGTTATGAATTTGGTACTAACAAGCAAGGTAAATGATAGTATTTTGCTTTATCATGTGACTTGAGTTTAATGCAGTATGTCTGTTCCAGAAGACTTGTTTTTAACTTATCATAAACATTCCCCTGCCCATCTCAAGTAACTAACTTATGATCTGCATAAGTTAGTAACTAACTTAGATAATAACTAAGTTATGATTTACATGTGTAAAAATGGAATTATCACACACCTTGCTAATCATTGTTTCAAGTGCTGCCCTTTGAAATATTCAGTAATTTGATTACAAGTTACTTTATAGCTGCATCATTGAGCTTTTTTTTTTTTTTTTTTTTCTCTCTCTCTTGTTGTTGTTAAAGACCCTAAACTCTTTCCTGGCAAGGTTTAGAAGATTTATAATCTGTGTGGTCTTAGCTTCCTCATGATATTGATAGCATTCATTTTTGAACATATCCTTCTTAACTAGTGGATGTATTTCATCCATACCAATATGCAGCTGAGCCAGGAAGTTGAGAATGGGTAAAGGCACGAGGAACAAATGTCAGAATTTGAAATTCACCAATGCCTAACTGATGCAGATTGTTTTATTGGTGGGCTAAATGATATCAGAATTGGAGCCAGTGGGTGTTCCAGTGGGAAAAAGATTTTCCAATCTTTTTTCCCCTGGAACACCAACCAAACCAACCTAATTGGAAGATGGATCTAACTGTGTTGCAGTGCATTATGGATGTTTCTATATTTTGATAGTCAGTTCTAATTTGGAGAGTTTTCATAGGAGAAAAGTGCTATTCTGATTGGTAATCTGTCTCTGAAATCATTGGAAATTAAGAAAACCCCTGAATGTAATTTGTGTCTGAGGGAATCCTGGGCCTCATAATTGTTTTTTGAAGTAGGAAACCTTCCTTATATGAGTTCCTAGATGCACACGGAACCTGTGATGGGCATTTCTTAGAGTGTATGGTGAGTTGTGGACTATGTGGAGTAAGTTACTTTGTGGAATTTTAACATTTTGTAAAAAGGGACACTATACAATATATATCCTCATTAATTCAAAAGTAATTACAGTAATACCCCGAAGTTACGCGATAGGTGGGTCCGACGAAAATCGCGTAAGTCGAATTCACGTAACTCGGGGTACAACTTTGCATATAAATACATATAAATTTTGCTTAATTGGGACCAAGGACTAACAAAAACACTAGTTTAGAAGAAAAATATTAATAAAATTGCAGTTCTTTATACATATTAATACAAAATATGTATTAAAAAAACAAATGACTTACGTAAAAAAGTTATTTCGATGTCGATGGCTTCATAAAATCTAACAAATTTGTCTGACGACACAGCGCGTTCTTTTTTTCACGCAGAATTTCTTCGTAGCAAGCTAATAATTTTTTTATTCCTTGCTTTGTAGCTATACCGCGTTCTTCGTTGGAGTCTGTTTTCTAAAATTTTTAAGCCCTTTACAATTGAGCCCTTTTCAGTTTTCAACCTGTCAAATTTGCAATTGTCATGTGCTTTTCGCCGTTGCTTCATTTAGGCCTGTAGCACGTGCAATATCACATGGTCTTTCATTTCGCTCAAAGCGTTTCACAATTTCATATTTTTTCTCTATCGACAGAGGCGGACTGGCCATAAGCCTTGCCGGGGAAACCCCGGTGGGCCGGTGTGATTTTGGCCATAAACCATAGTATGAAGCCACTATAAATTTTCCCGGGTAAGAATTTTTGATCCAGTCCGCCTCTGTTTATCAATAATTGCTTTTCTTTTTCTCTCTGAATCTGCAGTGTCTTCACCAGGACGCTTCCTTTTCACACCTTTTAAGTATTTTACTCATTTTTAGGGAATAAAGCACAATTACAAAACGAAGAGGCACGCTTGATACGCATAAACAAAGCTGCGCGCATGTAGCAACTGAATAAACAACACCATAAAGGCAGAGATACACTATTAACACCTCACATTTCTAGGGGTTACTACCATAAAACAAAAATCCAGTTGCGTTTCTGCTAGTGAAATCTGTTATAAACTGGTAGTAAACTCGATCTAATTGCATTTGCGATTATACCGATAGCTGGAATTGTGTTGGTTTTTACGTTATTATGGTGAAATGTGTTTCCCCTTCACTGATATAAAAAACATAAAAGCAGCAAAGTTGAATTTTGTTCATCTTTCGCTCTCATTCTCCGCCGTCGCACCGTATATCGATAACATATGAAAAACGACCTTGAAGATAGTGGGCGGCAGCGTTGCCAAACGAAAAAATCAAGAACCGCGTAACTCCGAGTTTGCGTAAGTTGGGGTAGCGTAAGTCGGGGTATTACTGTATTCAAAATATGAATAATCTTCTATTGAATACCATTTCACTATCAGTGACTTAGGGTTTAGATGCATATTAATATGGATATTTGAAATACATCTACAATGAAATTTGCAGTCTGAATTGTTTCCAGTGACTTGTGAATAGCTTGTATAATTCAGAAAGACTGCCAAAACCAACTACTAGCAAATCAGGCAACTGAAGCTGACCATTGTGAGCTTTTCTTCCAATTTTTAAAGCTGTTTTTTGAACCACCATTCTATTATAAAGTGCATTTATATATGAACAGTCAAATTTCCATATAACGAATTTGATAAATCCAGAAAGAAAATTTGTTACAGAGAATATATTTTTATTGAAAATTGTTATCTAATTAGAAAATTAAAAAAACAAAACAAACAAAAAAAAACCCCTACATTTATTTTTAATGTATTTTATTTCAAAAACACTTATTTAAATTACATTTACACAATTTTTGTGGTTAAGTATTGCAAATTAAAAAAAATTGGTAATTTTTGTTTGTACAGTACAAATAAAAAATATCTGATTTTCAAAGAAAGCCTCACATTTATTCAGTGCATTAAAAACATGATCAGGAATATTTTCACTATTCAGAACTGTAGACCCAGATGAACAGGTTTAAAAGTGTGAATCATATCTTCACGATTGGCTCTTCTATGGGTTGTTCTAATGCATCTTCAGTGTCATCATTATTTTTTCATGATCGTGATCTTGTCTAACACTGTTTAGCAGTATTTCATCTTCGTTTGGATGTTCTGTTTTAGCCAGATCTTGATCTACATTAACATAACCATCTAGTGTTATATGATTTTCAATTGTGAAAGTGGCAGTTTATCTTGTTTGTCTGGTTGTCGTTTGACTTTTGTATTAAATACAAATTTTCTTTCAAAAAACAATTTTGAATAGTTTATTCAGTGACATTGTTCAAACTTTTACCAGTACAGAGATTAGCATTAGTAGAGGCATTTGATGCAAGAAAGCAAGCTTATGCAGCATCAGCCAAAAAAAAAAAAAAAAAAACCCCACTTCCACTTCACCCCTCTGTTCGTTCAAAATACATGTCCAGTTGAGCCTTAAACTTATTTAGGCTATCAACCTCCACCACAAGGGATGGAAGTCTGTTCCACCAACCAACCACCCGCTGGCTAAAGGCAAATTTCCGCACGTCTATCCTACATCTGTCTTTCCTCAATTTGAATATATGCCCTCTCAGGTGATTTTTCTGAGCTAGAGGAAGAATCCCATCAGCATTGAGCATGCTTAAACCATTCAAGGCTTTATACACCTCTATCAGATCACCTCGCTGGTGCCTAGTCTCCAGACACTGAAATTTGCAAAACTTAAGCCTTTCTTCGTAAGAGCACCCCTTTGTTCCATTCACTAATCTTGTTGCCCTTCTCTGTACTCGTTCCAGCAGCTCTACATCCTTCTTGAAATGAGGCCTCCAGACCTGTATACAGTACTCTAGGTGTGGCCTGACCATCGCCTTATACAATGGAATAATCACCTCCTTATCCCTGCTGGAAAAATTCCTGTATATCATTGACAATATTCCATGAGCTACTCTTGCAGCCCGTCTGCACTGCTCAGAGAACTTCATATCTGCCTGCACAACCACCCCCAAGTCCCTTTCATTCCCTACCACTGTCAGTGTAGTACCACAGAGTTGATACATTGCTCTGGGGTTGCTGTTTCCCATGTGTAGTACTTTACATTTGTCAATGTTAAACTTCATTTGCCACCTCTCAGCCCATCTGCTCAACCTTTCCAGATCCTGTTGCAGCAGCAGTCCTTGACAACCCTGCCAACCTTTGTATCGTCTGCAAACTTGGACATTAAGCCCGATATACCATCATCAATATCATTTATAAATACAGAAAACAATAATGGACCCAACACTGAGCCCTGAGGGACTCCACTAATAACATCAGTCCACGATGAGCAGTGTCCATTGATTACCACTCTCTGTCTTCTCCCCCTCAACCACCCCTTTATCCATAGCAGCAATTTGCCTCCAATGTCACACTGCTCCAATTTGTGTAGCAGTCTTCCATGTGCAACAGTATCAAAAGCCTTTCTAAGATCCAAGTATATAATATCAAAGTTATTCCCTGCATCCAGTTCTTTTGTGACTGCATCATAGTATCCAATCAAGTTGGTCAGGCAAGACTTCCCCTTAACAAAACCATGCTGTGTCTGAGCTATAACTGAAGTCTTGTCTAAATGATCCTGCAGTGCTTCTTTAACCAGTGCCTCCATTAATTTTCCTGGAACAGAAGTTAAGCTCACAGGTCTATAATTACTTGTGTCAGCCTTTGATCCTCCTTTGTGAATTGGGGTCACATTTGCACATTTCCAGTCTATGGGTACCTCCCCTGAGTCCAAGGAAGCTCTCATAATTATGGCTAAGGGTTTGCTTACTTCCTTTGCTGCCTCCTTTAATATAACTGGATAGATCCCATCCACCCTGGGTGCCTTTCTTGTGTTTATCTTCAACAGTTTCTCCTCCACTTTACTCCCAGTTATTTCAAGATTCTGTAGCTTACTGCTAGAGTTGAATACACCTCTGGCATTCCCCTCGCTGAATAACTCCTCATGTGTGAATGTTGATCCCAAATATTCATTTAGTTTGTTAGCTACCTGAGCAGGATCATCAACAGTTGACCCATCAATATCAAGTGGACCAATCTGATTCATCCCCTTCCTTCTAGAGTTTACATAAGTAAAGAACTCTTTGCTGTTTTTCTTTGCATCCCTTGCCAAGGATTTCTCGTAATCTGCCTTCGCCTGCCTAACCTCCTTTGTAACTTGGTTGCATATCAACTTGTATCTATCATAGGCTTCTGTGTCACGTGTTAATTTGTATGTATCCCATGCATTTTTCTTCTCTGCCATATGCCTCATTAGTTCATCTGACATCCATTTTGGCCTAAACCTTGAACAATATTTCTTAGTTGGTATGTAAAGCCTAGTAGCTTCCAAGATAAGTTCTTTGAATGCTTCCCATTTTGAATTTGCTGTTGGTAACATCATCAGTTGGTCCCACTGTATAGAATTTAAATACTGTCTCAGTCCATCGTAGTCACCTTTACGAAAGCCAAAATATCTTCCCTTTACCCCTAATGGTAGTTACCTCTTTGAGTAAATCCCACTTCAGCACACTGTGATCACTGCCACCTAGTGGTTCATTTATCTGCAGATTCTTAATGCATGAAGAATCACTGCTGATAATCAAATCAAGAGTATTACTCCCTCTAGTTGCCTCCCAAACATGCTGATGTAGAAAACAATCATCCAATAAATCCACAAAAGCCCTGCTAGTGTGTGAGTAACCAGTCCCCAAATGCCAGTCAATATCTGGGAAATTAAAATCTCCCATTATAAGACTCTGATTTACTGGCCCACTCTATTTCCCTGTACAGTTCCTTATTATACTCATCAGAGTCATTAGGCCTATCTCTAAGATTTAGATGCAATCTCTAAGATTTATTGTAACTTCTAAGTTTCTATTTTCTTGTAATGCATTAATAATCTTCATTATTTTTTTTTTTCGATAATGAAATTAAAAATTTTTAATAATGTATTGGTGCATTGGCTGGAGTTTTTATGTTACATTTGATGGTAAAAACAACTTTACACTTAAGTTTGACAGAAGTACTAGCAGGATGTGCCGGACAGTTGCAGTAATCAACATGATTTTTCTTTTGTTATGCACTTGTCTAGTTTTAATATCCATTCTTCAAAAATATCACTTGCTTTTTTATTAAAGGTGTAGTAAACTTCCAATGATTTTGTGCCTCAAAAACATCTTGGGTTTTTTGATTTTCTGATGACTAAAACTCTTAATTTTTAACTTCCTGTCATATTGGCTCCAACTGGCACAGTGATTCTGTCTTTGCTTTGTTTTCTGCCAAAACATTTATTATTTTTAAAAGCTTAGGTATTCTATTAGATAAACATAAAGAATAAACCCATTTTGTCAGCATTATAAAGCAACCTTTGGTTCATATTCTTCCAAAATCTTTTTTAAGGTGTTGTTCCTCCAACTGTGTTGCTATCTTTTTCACTTACATCAACACTTTCTCCACAAATAACCTTTTCCACAATTCTGTGACAGCTTCTTAAATTTATCTAACCACCTGGTGCTTACATTAAATTCTGTATGTCCAAGAGACTGTGCAAATTTCTGAGCCTGTTGCTTAATTATTGGACCTGATATTGGTATATTCTTTTCACGTATCATTTGCACCCATTTAAGAACAACTTTATCAACTTAATTTGTTTCTTGTCTACTCTTCCTTCAATGGCATTTAAAATTGATTCTCGATTTTTTTATAATTTTGCATAAACTGCTTGCAGGTATGTTATATTTCACTGCAGTATCTTTTTTCTTAAAACCCTGGTCAATATCATGAAGAATCTTGACATTATCATTAATATTAATTAACACTCATTAATATTCATCAATATTAATTAATCATTAATATTCATCAATATTAATTAATCATTAATTATTAATTAATATTAATGAATTATATTCATTAATATTAATTAATAATTAATATAATATTAATTCCGCAATGATAAAAATTACTCGGCTGCGACGACAGGCTGTATCTCACTGCTAATACATACACCGCAAACGTCACTGCACTGGCCATATAGTGAATTGTTAGTACTGCCTATTCAATGACATTTGCTTGTCAATTCAACAATATCACATGGCCTTTCCTAATCAATCCTTTGAAGAAATATGCAACTTTGTGAATTCTTTTTATTCTGCTTTCATTCATATATACATGAGAGAAAATTTATTGTTAATGCATGCTATATGTTACTTTTCAGGGGGGGGGCCCTATGGGGGGGCGCATATAGCCTATGTGATATTTGACAAATCAGGTCATTCTAAAAGAACAAAATTTAAAAAATTTCATGAAAACCATTTACCAGGAGACCAGTTAGATGAAAACTATCATATAATGATTGATACAAGAAGGTCATGTGTTATGGTTGATGTGAGAAGCAAATAATGTCACTCAGTAGACATTACTGACTACTGAAGCATTCTATGTATTGCTGCCGCAGCATGCTAAAGGTTTCCCTGCAGCGAATCCGTTTTCCCCCTAGCCAACATCAATTTGCAAAACTACCCTATTTATTGCAAAGTTTATGGCCACTTTTAAGGAAACCTATTTGGTTTTATCTCTGTAACAAAAATGGGAAAAAAAAAAAAAAACGCCCTCCCATGGGTGTCAATAGCCACAAGTATTTACTAAAAGAATGGTTAATTCTAGATGCTAATGGCCAATTTCAGTGGGAAGGAGGGCGTATTATATTTGAGTGGATGTTTAACAGTAAATGCTTAAATCTTTAAAAATGCTTTTGCTAATTTTTTGTAAAATTCATTATAAAGAGACTAAACACTTTGTGATATGGGGTTATTTTTACATGTAATTTCAAGGTGCAATGTTTTGGGAAAAATTTGTTAGATTTGTAGAGATCCACTGTATATCTTCCTGATCCACAGAGCTCATGTGTAACAAGTGTGTGCATGTGCTCATTTGCTAATTTTTTGTAAAATTCATTATAAAGAGACTAAACACTTTGTGATATGGGGTTATTTTTACATGTAATTTCAAGGTGCAATGTTTTGGGAAAAATTTGTTAGATTTGTAGAGATCCACTGTATATCTTCCTGATCCATAGAGCTCATGTGTAACAAGTGTGTGCATGTGCTCTAAAGGGTTAATGCAAGCCCTAAGGAGCTTCACTTGTGTCATTCAGATTATGTAGCTGGATGTGCAGCCTTTAACAGGGTCTTTAAATTCTCCCTTTGGAGCCACACTTTTTCCTTACACAGAAGTAAAAAAGAAAAGTTGGGTTTGCACTTTGTGCTGCTGTAGTTATTTTCAGATGATCCCATGAAATGGACTCTATTTTGATTGAGGCATTTGTAATGGTTTTGCAAGGTATAAATAATATCAAATATTACAAAACCTATAGATATAAATAATACTTATTGCACAGTGTGTGTGTGATCTGTTGAATTGCCCTTCATGGCTAGAGGCCAGCCAGTTTACAAGTATTATTATTATTATTAGCTGTATAGTGCAAGGATAATGTGCCATGTGTGAGATAAAGATCATACACTGGCCCTAAAGAATAAAAACAAAATAAACAACCTATGTTTTCCTCCTTGCATGGGGAACCATCTAGCTGACCTTTGAATTTTTCCATGTGTCAGCCTCAGTTACCCACAGTGGTAACTTATTCTAGTAATTAACAACTCACTGGCTAAAAGAAAAATAACAAGAAAAAAAAAATTTTTGATATTAACGTGGATGTTGGGATCAGCGATGTTCAGTGAACATTGATGTATGTTAATATTATTATCATATATGAGACGATTGGACACTGTAGGCAAAAGCTGCAGAAACTCCCCCAGGCCTGGAGATTTTCCTTGCTGGCCCATGCATTCCTTGGACCAGGATGTTAGTTTTTTTCTCTGTCTGGGTGCTGCTGACACCCCTTCTCGAGGGTGGGATATCGACATCCTCGTGGGCTTTACCCCTGACTTATTTCCCTTTCCCCCAGGGAGATGGTCTACTGGATCCCCCTTCCCTATCTAGCCCCTTTTCAAATTCGTAAGGTGGATGATTTTATAACATCCACCTCTTTACTTCTACTTCCTCTCCCCGCTCTATTCCCCCCACCCCTTTTCACCACTATATGGATCCCTTTCCCTATATCTTTAATCTTCCCTTCTGAGTTAGGATCGGCTTCGTATTCCAGGGGCACCCATTTTCAACCTAACGGCCGCCTTCACTACTGCCTCCACTGTTCTCTCCCTCTTTTATCCCCTACTCACACTATCTCCTTTCCTTTCCTTTTTTTTTTCTAGGCCAGGGTTGGCCCTGCCAGAGTATTTTCCCCACTCACCCGGTGTGCCTCCCTGTGGTGAAGGATGATAACTAGGGGTTGGTAGTTTGCACAGGCCCCTAGGCTAAGAGGCCGGATGAACAACATACAATAGAACCTACACTGAACCTTCACAAACACACTATCTGGCCTTTACCGAGTACTGTATATGTCTCAAAGTACCAATCGGTTGAGGGAAACCCCTGGTGCTGCTAGTCAAACTACACTATACTGTACTATATACTAACATTGATGTTATGATGAAATTAAATTAAAAGTTAAATGAAGATAGTTAAGGAATTATAAAGAAATGATACAATATATTAAACATAAAATGGGACATAGGATGATGCTGTCTGTACACCCCACACCAAGAAATGGTTTTGGTTTTTGGGATGTGCAGATAGTTCTGGTATGAGCAATGTATTTTCTACCTTCACATCCTATGTGTTTGGGTGAGATTATTCTAGTTTGCGTTTTGATGTTAGGAATAGTTGCCATTTCAGCTACAATGGAAGGCAGTCACCTCTGTAGGTCTGTTGGTACAAGTAGATGCAGTTTGTACACTTTATAATACAGACTTTATATCATCAAGATGAGGCACTTGTAGTGCACATACATTATGCAGATGCACAAAATTTTTTATTCACATATGGATTGTGATCAATTTATCAGGTGGCCTAATGGCCTATGTTGTCACAGTTACTATCCTTCTCTATCTTGTGATACCATCTCAGTAGGAACCATGTAGAGATGATGAGTCTTGTGGGATGTGCAAGCGGTTCTGGTGTGGGCTGTAGGTTTGATTGAGGTATTCTTCACCCTATTTGTTGGATGATGAGATTATTTCACTTAGCGTTTTAGCTGTTAGGACTAGTATCCTTTTAGCAGCAATGAAAGGCAGCTGCACCGATAGCCCAGATAGTTGCCATCTCTGTAGTTCTTCATTGGGAAGGTAGATGCAATTTGAACCTTATCCGTGGGACCGAGGTTCTGTAAACTGGCTTTTGGAGGTGACATCCTACATGACTATTGTTGCCGACCAGTTCGATCACTTAATGCTCACGGTTTTATAGAGAATAATGTGTCATGTCACAAGACAGCTTATTCCTGGACAGTTCAAAGAAAATGAGGGTGACTTTATTGGGTTTAGGTGGAATCAGGAATCATCTGCCCTCTAGTCTAAAGCAGCTGAAGGATGTGATCAAGTCTTAATCGGAAACCATCCCTGTGAATGTTTTTGGTACAGACTTTGACAATATGAGACTGTTCTGGTAAATAAAGGTGGTCACTGCTCCCTATAAGTTGGTGTATTTAACAGATTGTACATAAAATCTGAATACTTTAATATTACAAAATAGCATTTTAAAAATACCAAAATTAAACAAACTAGCATGCATAAAGCTTAATATTGGTGTGATTTTTCAGGCCAGTGACTTGTTAAAACAAAATTAGTAGATATGTTAGTGACCCTTCAGAAGGGGAGGGGACAGTTTTCTCTAGCAACTCGTGTTTAGGAGCATAATAACAGTTAACTAAGCAGGGATCAAAATGATTTTGTAATGTTTTTAAGAAAAGTGTGAAAACAATGCAGAATTTTAAATTCTTGCAACGTTTTATCAACTTCTTTTGGGTACACAATTATTTATTTAATTATCATTATAAGTTAAATTTTAAATGAATACAAATTAATTATATTTTTAAAAAGTCTGGGTTCTTTAAAAGTATTTATGATTCTGATATAACTTCTGAAATTTGAATATCAAAAGTAAGAGGTGGGAAAAATCAAAACAATATGTGTAGTTTTATTTCTCCTCTTTGAAATTAGTTATAATTTTAATCCTTGTATATAACAACCTAACTTTTTTTAAATTTTTTATTATTTTTTTTATTTTGTGCATTGGTGGCAGGTTTTTCCAATTTTTTTCTATATTTTCCAGATATGGGTTGGAATGCCTCTTTAGGTTCTATAGCTATGGACTTGAGAAGCACTTCAGAGCTGACCTATATCAAGACTTTCAAAAGGAAACTTCAAGGGATGTTGAAAATGGTGAATATTGTGTGATTGCATTTTTTCAGGCAAATCATTTTTAAAAAATAATAGGAAATGTGCTATTTTCCTGTTTATCTATATAGTTTTATTTAGTATTAAGGATAGAAACTGCATAAAATAAAATTGGATATGAGATCATGCAATGTTACTCTTAAAATATAAGCTGTTTTAGTACTTCATAAATCACAATTTTGTAACATTTGTCTAAAACTTTTGGAAAACTTTATAGTAGGGTATAAAAACTCCTAAATACCAAGTGTACTTGCATGGGTAAAAATTAACGATGGGCATAATTGAGAGGTCATAAGCGATTATTTTGATTGTACCCTGTCATTTGAACGATCCATTTGATTACGGAAAATTGCATGATTATATCATTTGATTATTTTGTTTGAATGATTAGTAGTTAATAAATACTAATCATTCAGTTGTGTCCATCAGTAGTTAGACTTCTTTGCTCAATGTACATTAGTTATTTTATTTTTTATTCATAGATCATTACATGTGTTTAATATCAAATGCATTATTATTATTGGCAACATGAAGCAAGAAAGCAAAGCTTATGCAGCATCCATGGGCTTTTCTAGCACCTTGCTTTATACTGCCCAGAGAATTTCATTTCAGACTAGCTATACAATTTTCCTTAGTTCTATTTCATACTCCACCACCTTGAGTTTGGTCTCACATAGATGGTATGTTAATTTGGGATTACTGCAGCCCAAATGCAACACTTTGCATTTATCACTCAGTTGCATCTATCACTCATTTTCAGACCTCAATTGCCATTATTTGTGATACTCACTCATTTTTGATGGTGTCAGAATCCAAATGCCCTTAATCTAACTTCGAGGCAATCCACATCAGAACTAATCTAACAAATAATTTTCTAAACATCAGCTCTGTCTATATGCCATCTAAGTCCTCTGTAGAAAGATTTTCTGAATTTGTAAACTGGGCTATCACTAAAATCTCAAAAAAATAACTATTATTAGTGGAGACTTTAATTTACTGCTATCATCTAGGTATCTGTCTAAATTTGTAACATCACAATTTGAAAGCTTAGGTTTAAAGCCTTTAATATGAGTGCCTACCAGAGGTAACAACACGCTCGACCAAATCTTCTCTAATTCTGCTATGTCCTCCGAACTCTCGCTATTGATTGCATTTGAATCTGACCATGATCCAATTTCAAAACAACTGTCTAACATTCCATTCCAGTCTGACAAGAACCCAGTCTGCAAAAAGAGATCCTTTAACCTCAAACATTTGAAGCAGGACATCTGTCTGGAGCTCCTTAACCTGTACCCCTGGGATAGTTTGGCCAACCGTCCTACAGAATTGGCATGCACTTTCTTCTTGGACCTGGTTGGCCTCAATCTCAAAAGTCGCAGCAACAAAAATCACTGCTCTCTCTTTCAACTCAATTGTTTGCTGAACACTGCAACTTGAGTCCCTTTTCAAATTAAAACAAAAGGCTTTCGGGAACTTTAAAAAATCTAACTCCGGAAATACTATCTAAACTTCTTAGCTCACCGTAATAAGTTTAACAAACTAAAGAGGAAAGAAATTCAACAATTCACATCGAATAAGGATGAAGAAAAGCTCTACAATATACCCCACTCATTACCACCAGATTTCAATTTCAAACTGCTGGTTGGAACACACAACTCGCTTCAACAATGAAACAAATCCCTGCCCAGAATTTAAAGAATGTATGCCTTCCATCAAAAAATTAAGCAGTATTTCTATCTCGAAAGGGGTGATAAAAGACACTATCAAAAATCTCCCCTCCAAAGGTATCACAGGACACAACAATATACTGATCTTCATGATTAAAATTGCCAGTGCCTTCATTCTAGACCTTGTCTTATTTTTTATAAGGCCATAAACAATAACTTTTTCCCCTCCGAATGGGCTCACTGCAAAATTTTCCCACTACTGAAATGCAAAAACATTAAAAGCAACAAAGATATCAGGCCAATATCAATCTCATATTTTGTCCTAAAACTACTAGAAAAATCTATCCTACCAACAATTCAGAAACAACTCTTCCCAATACATACAATCAGATCCACTCCAGAATTATTGGCAGATCTACATCGACCAACCTTTTCACCACAAACCAAATAATTCTGAAGGCCCTTAATTCTAAACATCAAATCGACATAATTTACATAGACATCAGCTCTGTGTTCAATGCGGTCTCAACATAATCTCTCCTGAATCTCTTTGAACAGTTTTACCTCATCAGTGGTAACCTTTTAAATCTTTCTCAGTGTCCCCAAAGAAAGGGTCATTGTAGCATACTTCAAAAACAAATCCTATCGTTCCACTTGCTCATCTAGAATCCCTCAGGGCAGGACACTATCAGCATTAATGTTCTCTGCAATTCTTGAGCCATTCTTACTAACATGTAAGCATGTAGTGTCTTATGCAGATGACTTTAAAATCATCGCCACCTCAGAATCAGGTCAAGCAGCTACCTGCACTCAAGAGCTGATCTGTAACACCCTCCAAGAATTCGCATTGGAGGCAAATTCTAGTCACCTCCATATCCCACTTAAAATGAGCAGCTTTCTGATAACCGCCTCGCAGAATGTGCAAACGATTCCTATTGTATCAAACCATATGGGTCTGGGAATTTTCTACGACTCCAAATTCAATTTCTCTACTCATCTAAACTACCTGGCCAAAAAAAATCACAAGCCATTTGGCTGGCAAAACAAACCTTCAACATATCCACTCTGCCAATATTATAATCCAATCCTTCTCCAGATTCATCAAGCCAAAAATTCTTTATGCTTCCCCTGTTTGGACTGGCGTGGCCAGCACAAATTTCAAAATGATCTCTTGAATACTGGTTTCTTAAATGGACTTTTTTGATGCAAAAACATCTTTGGTGGCACCTGCTAAATTTCGGACTGTAGTAAAACCAATTTGCCATGATTTTGCGACGCAGAAATGATGTCATTTCCACAGTGTCATTTATGGAAATGGCATCATTCCGGATATGATGTACCAAATCAAAGTTAGTGTGTTAGCACCAATAGCCGATTTCATTGGCACTCAGAGTCAAGAAAACTGTAGGTTTACCAAGCTGTCTAATTATAGCGAATAGATCGTGGTTACATTGACCTCGTAGTAGGTAGAGTTAAGAATTGGCTTTAGGAAGGCAAAATTGTTTCTGATTCAGCTGTTAATGTATTCTTTGGATTGAACTTGCTCACTGGTCAGTTTTGTATCTTTGCTTATGTATTTGAAAGCCACCATCAAAGAGTCTCGTTCTCAATCTCATTATTTTCATTGCTATGTAAAGGAGATCATATAGAGTAACACTGCATCAGTCAGATCATCTGAGCTCACTCGTTGCCATCACAAATGGAGTCAGTTGTAAATTCTCTCTGAATGCTCTGAATTGTCCAAGATAAATGCTGGGAAAGGACAGTTCCTCTGTGTGCTCATCAAACAGTAGGCTTTTCAGTATTTTGTTTCTCCTGGAGTGATTCCAAGATATTTATCCTAGTTCCACAACAACATTTGCTGTTAGGCGATGAGACTTTCCTTGATTGGAACCACTTGGCTTAT
The DNA here is from genome assembly GCF_048544385.1 of Mastigoproctus giganteus. NCBI lineage: Eukaryota > Metazoa > Arthropoda > Arachnida > Uropygi > Thelyphonidae > Mastigoproctus > Mastigoproctus giganteus. The sequence continues at coordinate 57,484,611 of NC_143577.1, forward strand.
GTCGTCTTTGGCCAAATTAATTTCCATGTGACTGTCATGAAAGAATGACTGATCTATTGTGATTTGATACAATCAATAGGGAAGTGTGTCAACCAAATATAGAAGCCATGGTTTAACCACTCGCTCTCTTATTAACCCGATCAAATAGTGCGGCTTGTGTATTATATAATAATACACAGTAAATAGTATCAGCTTGTATTATTTCAATCATGATTGTGACATTATACCATTCAACAAATGGGTAATTAGGCTATCAACTTGGATTTTGCTAACCTCTTCCAAACGTTGATTTGGCAGTAAAGTGCAGCTACAAACCTGTCTCTTCCCAGACTCTCATGGTTGACTGTCTAAACTACTCTGATTTTTCATTTTCAATCTGGTACAACAACCTTTCCTTCTCTGCAAAACGGCACCTCCGTAGCCAGGTGGGAAGGAGCAGCAGTGCGTAGCACACGCTTCTTGATGAGACCGGGGTTCGAACCCGTCACCACCAAATACGGAAGATGTGGAAAGGTCAGGGAATGACCACCACATATCCCGGAGCAATATGGCCTTAGTTGCTAATGCTCCTAAAAACCAAAATAACAACAACATCTCTGCAAAACTGTACAACTCTGACATTGATTGCCAAGAGATGTGGGGAGTTATAGCTTGGAGAATTCCTAGGAAAGCTGCAAGATCCAAACCAACACTGGTCCCTCTACTAACATGACTCAGTTTAATTGAAAAGCACTTTCCATTCAACACCTTCTTCTTTATTAACGTACTGAATCTAGACCCTAACTTAATAGGTCAAAACAAAACTCTCCTGTCACAAATGGCTAAATTTATACTAACTAATTTCAACCAAACTAAAAATAACCATAATGCTACATCTTTCCTCTCCTTTCACCTTTGCTTTACAGTTTAGATGTCCGTGTGATCACGCATCTTCCATATATCAGGTAACTGCGGTTTTCATGTACTCATGAACTGCATTTCTCTGCTTTAACTATACGTACAGCTCGAGAAATTAGTGCTAGCCATATCATGCCAGTTGTTTGTATGTATTTATTTTTTTACTACTTGTGTCAATAATGTCGGTTTCATATTAATGATATAATTTTTTTAAATGTATGTTTCTTTATATTCTGCTTACAGCAGAAAATAAAGAAAAATACATTTAAAACATTTAGCTATCTCAAATTCTTGGGGCAAGCCCAGCATTGTCAGTGTATTTCTGTACAATATAAATGGTACATCTCGACACAGCCACCCTGGCTTGTCTCTTTGTCCAGAATGCCTCTGGACAAACATGCAACCACTGGCCTATTTGTTACTGTTGCCTTGGTGTTTGTTGGAACTTCTGACCAAGAGCTATTAAATGAATTTTAATTATCTATCATGCCCTGATTATTGTCATTAACCACTGTCCCATCTTTGTATCACAGCAGACTTGATATCAAACTTGAAATATCTACACCACTATCAATAATAAGTATTAAAAATAGTATTGGGCCTAACACTGACCCCTGTGGAATCCCAGTCATCACGATAGTTCATTGATAAGTCTTTTTATACAACTGCTTGTTTCCTACCACATAACCATCCCTTTATAGGGGTAACAAGATTGGTGAGGAGAACAAAAGAGTGGTCTTACCAAGAAAGGCTTCAGTTCTTCAAATTGCAGCATCTGGAGACTAGGCACCTGCTAGCTGGTCTGATTCAGGTATCTCAGGATTTGAATGGATTGAGTAAGCTCATTGTTGATGGCATCCTTTCTCTTGCTTAGACTATATGCATGAAGTGGCATATTTTCAAATTTCAAAAGGATGGGTGCAAGAGAGAGAGAGAGAGAGGTGCAGAAATTTGCTTTAAGCCAGCATGTGGTTGATTGTTGGAACAAGATCCAATCTGGTGTCATAGAAGTGGATAGTTTTGACGAATTCAAGGAAGAACTAAACAAACCTTCAGAGGGGACAGACAGGTGATATGGGAAGTCTTTTTATTATTATTTTTTTTTATGATTCTTTTATAACCTTGCTTCCTTGCATTATTGGCCTGTTTCATGTAGTAAAGTATACAAACTATTAGGTGTTACTATGTTTATTATGTATATTTGTGCATACCTGCTAGAGAGAAAAAAGATTGGGTATCCATGTCTTGGGATTCTTTTATTTAAAGCTTGTAATGCTTTTTCTCTATTTTGTGTCATTGCATTCAGTAAATTCAAACCTGGGGTGAATTGCCCTTGCTAATTATGCTGTGTACTGGTGGCCAGTTGACATCATTTTTGAACAGCTGAAAGTGGTATACAGAAAATGCTTAGTGTCAAAGTACAGCTAAAAACCCACCAGCTATATAATACAGTACTGTACAATATTTAAGCATTTCTTATTCATAAATGTCCTCTGTGACAGTAGAGTGGTTTCACCACATAGTATTAATAATGGCAAGTGATACAAGCAAGCTTATAGAGCATCAGCCAAAAAAAAGAAGGGGGGAAAAAACCATCTATCCACTCGAAGAATTTCTAGTTTTTCCTGAATTTATCCATAGTCCCCACTTTCACAACAGATGTAAGCTTCTTCCAACAATCAATCAATTGGTGGCTGAAGGCAAATTTATGCCATCCTATGTGCATAGTCTGAACAAGAGGAAGAATTCTATCAGCATTGATTTTTCTCAAGCCATTCAAAGCCTTAAACACCTCACTCAGATCATCTCGCAGGTGCCTAGTCTCCAGATGGTGCAATTTTCAGAACTGAAACTCATCTTGGTAAGGGCACCCCTTTGTTCCTCTCACCAGTCTTGTTGCCCTTTTCTGTACCCATCCAGCAGCTCTACATCCATCCTAAAATGAGGCCTCCAGACCTGCATACAGTACTCAAAATGTGGCCAGATCACTGCCTTATATAATGGGAAAATCTCCTCCTTACCCCTGCTATACAAATGTCTGTATATCATTGACAAAACCTCATGAGCTCTCCTGGCTGCCTGTCTGCACTGCTCAGAGACTTCATATGAGACTGCACAATCAATTATCCTCAGGTCCTTTTCATTTTCCACTACCCTGAGTGTAGTACCACACAGCCAGTACATTACTTGGAGGTTACTGCTACCCATATGCATTACCTTGCATTTGTCAGTGTTAAACTTCTTTTGCCATTTCTCAGCCCATCTGCCTAACTTTTCTAGGTCCTTTTGCAATAGCATACCGTTCATTCCTGCCAACGTTTGTATCACCTGCAGACTTGGACATTGGGTCTGATATGCCTTCATTAATATCATTGATAAATATAAAAAACAACAGTGGGCCCAACACAGAACCCTGGAGGACTCAACTAATAATAAAAATAGTCCACAAAAAAGCAGTGCCTATTGATAACCACTCTGTCTTCTCCCACCTCAACCATCCCTTTATTCATATCAGTAACCTTCCTTTAATGCCACATTGCTCCAGTGTGTACAGCAATCTTTTATGTGTAACAGTATCAAAAGCCTTCCTGAAATCCATAAATATTATATCAAAATTAATTTTTGCATCCAGTTCCTTTGTTACTGCAGCTTAGTATTCAGTCAAATTGGTAAGACAAGACTAGGAATTTCACATTTCTAACCCTTTTCGCAATGGTATGTTACATTAATGACTATCATCCCAAATATGAATATAAACAAAAGATATTTATTAATAGTTAAGGGAAAGCTAAGTAATATTTGACAGGTGCTCTCAAAATATTCCAAAATGAACATTTGCAGCCTTTATACAACAGTTTTGGTAAACATGACAATTATGGCTGAAATGCATCAGAAGCCCTCAATTTGCTTCAGTTTATCATTTTAAATGGAAAACAAAATGAAAAGTTCACCAGGTGTAAACTAATATTTAGTTGAACCACCTCTGGCCCTGATGACAGCAGCACACCATTGAGGCATTGACAAGGTCAATTTCTGAAGATAATCAACTGATAGTTTGTGGTCCCAAACATGAATTATTGTTTCCTTTCTGGCAACTGTAGATTCCACTTGATGCCAACAGTTCTCTATAGGATTCAGGTCTGGGCTGTTTCCTGGCCAGCTAAGAGTTGTAATGGACCGTTCTTCCAACCATTTTTTTTCACCTGTAACGAATGTAAACACGTTACTGTTGAACCTCTTATGCAGAAATGAAGCTAAAGTAACTACAGAAGTGCCTACTTACATTTTATGCCCGATGACAAGGAGTAGAGTCGTCCTGAAAGATGCAGTTTGAAATGGTCTAATGATTGGCAGCAATTTGCCCTCCAATATAGCCAGGTATCCATTGCTATTTACAAAACGTTTTATAAACTGCAGGTGACTTATTCGGTGATACAATATGCACCCCCATATCATTTGACTGGTAGGGAATTTCACTGTAGACACCCAGCCTGGATGGTATTCTTCACCATGTCTACGGCGAATCGTGTGTCTCCCATCAGTGCCATGCAGGCTGAATTTCTTCTCATCCGAGAAAATAACTGACTTCCACTGCTCAGGGTTCCATTTGACATGCTCCTTACACCAAATTAATTGGGCCTTTTTCATTTTTGTGTGAGGAGGGGTTTCTTCTTAGGATGATGGGCTATGTCCATTTTTGAAGAGGCATCTTCTGACTGTTGCTGCACTTGCTACCACTCCTGTATGTTCTTCCCATTCTCTTTTCAGCTCAGACAAAGAAGATTGTTTTTTAAGGTTTAAGTACTTCAAAATGCGGTCCTGTTTTGGCGTACAGACTTGTTTGCGTCCGGTTCCTTTTTTCCTGTCAGCAGAACCAGTATTCTTGAGTTTGGAAAGAAATCTACTCACTGTCGACTGATTACAGGATACTCTATAAGCAATATGATGAGAAGAATATCCTTCCTCACGTAAAGCAACAGTAGCACTCTTTCTTCGTGGCGTCAACTGCACGTAACTTGCCATCCTGACGCAAGCAACGAATGACTGCAACTCTTACAGAGCGTGCTTATATAGCTGAAAGTAACAGCTGATGCAATATTACGTCATCACCTACACATGTAAATCTTATCTGATGCAATCTGTAAGAAATATTGCCATATACTTATGTTGTTCGGACGACAATTACAATTTTAAGGGGTGGTGCACTCTCTTTGAACACCAGTATATATTTTATGTAATTGTAAATGAATTTTCATGTTTTGATATTATTTAATTTGCACAGATTTTCTGAATTTAAAGTCACATTTAAACTTTTTTTCCTGTTCAAAAAGCCAGAAGCAATATCACCAAGCAAAAAAGATTAACCTGTCCTTCATAACTAAGAATAAAGTGGCTTTTCCAGGGCATAAGCCTATGAAGGTTCTTCCAAAAGAGCCCAGTTTCATCTACATTGAATGCTTAGTGATGCAGGTAGCATTCTCACTTAACATCAACTGCCAAAAATCAGCTTTAAATTTGTCTGCAGCTTCTTTGTCTTCACTTGCAGCTTTACCATGCCTAACCATATTTTTAACATCAGGTCTCTTTAAAATTCTTCAGCTGGAGAATCCCTCAACCTTGACTGAGGTCAGCTCCAACACTTATAGCCAACCATAATAGACTAGTCCTTAGCAACCATTTTCTCCCCAAGCAGATGCTTATCACAGTCCAAGCAATCGAAGACGACCTCTACAAATTTGTCGAGGATCGCAAATACCAGAGAGAGATCCTCACAACCAGGCAAATTGCACAGTAATGTCGCAGTATAATAAATTTAAAAAAGATCTCTATATAATGTCAAAAATACTGTATAATATCTTTATGAATATATTGTGAATAATTTAACTGAAACTTATTATATTGTTGGCCCTGGGGGATGAACCCTAATTTCGATGTGGCCCCCATCCTGAAGGTCTTTGTCCACCAGCCAATGTGAAGCCCCTGGCATTCCTGCTGTGAAGGGTACATTGTATACATCCTTTTGTACACAATAAAGATATATATATATATTTTTTTTTTTTTAATAAGTATTATATCTGTTTCAGTTGTTAGTAATGGAGGCTAAAGTTGTAGAATACAGAATCTACTTTGAGGTATAGTTATTGCGGGAAATGGTGCAGACCAAGAATGACCTATGCGACGCAACAACCCGGGAAACATACAATGGCCTATGCACGCGCCAGTGGTATACTAGAAAAAAAATATATATGCAATACAATGTAAGGGAAGACCTTACATATAAAAGTAACATTAAAAATATTAGAATTAAAATTATGTTAATTATAGGAATAGAGCTCTCCGGTTTACTATCGCTGTTCTTCCACATCATGCGAAAAGACTTGAATTCATATATATATATATATATTCCTTGACCATCCCTTAACTGCTATAAAGTTTTTAGGTCTTGTGCTCATCATACATGGCTTTAGGGCACGTTATAGCCAAAGTAGCTTATGCACCATCAAACCCCCCACAACAACAACATCATGGCTTTAGCTCTATTGCAAATAAATTGAGCACTCAGATTCCCATTTTGCTTGTTTTTCAGGAATCCATAATGCTAATAGTTTTTGTATTTATTCAAATTAATTTTGTCCCTTTGAAAATTAATGGTGAAAGCATCCTTCATTTTCACTGTTTTAAATGCACCTTTTTGTTTAATGATTGTCAGAATCAGGGATTGCTTGAATCTATATTCATTTACAACTACATATATTTTATGTAGTTGTAAATGAATTTTCATGTTTTGATATTTAGTTTGCACAGATTTTCTGCTCTTGATTTCTTTCGCATTCACTTTTAGGCCCATGACTGTAGATTTAATTTATTATAATCACAACAAATTTACAGAAAAATCTCAGAGAGAGAGAGAGAGAGATGCTTGGACAGTCGCAACAGAATTGCATATGCATGGCTTTAGAGTGCTTTGATTGGCTGAAAATGATGACCACATGGCTTAATGGCATTTTCCTTGGCTGAAAATGACACCTGAATATTATTATACTGACATTATTAATCAAATGCATGAGGGTCCTATCGAGAGCACATTGTAAATCAAAATATCATTAATCAAAGGCATTGTTAATGAAACATAATACACACAATTTCATTGATAATGAAGTTGTGTACTATGCTTGTTAAAAATTTTAACATACGGACATTCAGATATTTTGATAACAAGTTTCTTCTGACTTTTCAGTCCAGCTGTAGTATTAAATACTGGAGATTTCTTGTTTTGGATTGCCATTTGGGTTGCCAAAAATACTAAAGTGTTTTTAAAATAACATTGTGGAAGTGTCGTGGAAATTCCTAAGTATTTTTCCCTAAATATTAATTTTTAACTAAATAAGAAATCAGTTTTTATTCTCTTTATAAACTTATTTCTCATGAAAGTGTAATGAGGAATTTGCAGAAAATTTCCTACAGTGACAGTATAGTGATTCTGCCACTTGTCATTTAGTTGTAGAGGATTTGAATTGAAGTCATCATACATGGTTTGAATCCTGTCGGAAACTGGAGGAATTCTAGATTCCAAGGTGTGGGATGTTCTTGTGTTAAGACAATCTCTACCAGGAAGGGGTTTTCCACTGCTTTATTCAAATTTTTTGTCCTGCACAATATGCAAATAAAATTTGTGAACACATGCTTCTACAAGCATAATACACTACTTTTTGAAGTAGATTACCACAAAAAGTGACACACTGATGTGAAAAAATTAAGAAGTAACAGGGTTGATGATTTCCTGCAAAAATGCAATATATTTTCTCTTTAGACAATATCCATATCTTCTGAACTGAAAATAGGGATATTGTCCATCTTCAAGTTGTCATTTATTTGACTAGCTGAGTCATAAGAAATATTTCCTTTCTCGTGAAATTTTGATAAATTACAAATAAGATTATTACTGTCATACTGAATGTCTTAAAGATTTTAGTTAGTAAGGCTTAGTTAGTTAAGTAGATTAAAGTGAAAATGCTGTGCTCATTTTATACCTTATTAATTTTTTAGGTCAGCTCTATGGCTTGGAGAAGTTTTGGGCCTTTTTGAAATATTACAAAAATAGTTCCAGTTTAGTAGTTGAGCCATCATTGAAAACGAAGTTGAATAAATACAAGACGGTGGATGATTTCAGAGTAGATGTGAGTTTTTAAGCGTGTTAGGTTTTAAATTTTATTACTTTTTCAAGTATTCTTTCCCCTTTTTGCATTATCTTTAAGTTTGGTGCAATATTATACAGGAATCCCTCCAGTTGTGATTTGAGATAATGCAGTTTCATGTTTACATAATTTTACAGTCCATCCTCCTTAAACAAAATAAAGTCATGGGGAGGTGCACTAGTTCTAGAATCCCCTGTGACCCTGAAGATGGGAACAGTTGTACCATTCCACCCTTGATAAATCCACCTTTCTGGTGTGTGGGGCAGAGGGAACTAATTCGTTTTCATTTTGTTTTCTCAGTGACATAATCTTCAATATTATATATACACACAAATGCACCACAGTCACCAATTAAATTTCCTTTCAAATCTGCACTAGAAAATATATAATCCATCATGGTCCCTCTCTCCTTTTGGTATAAAATTAATAAAACATCAAGTAAATGTTATGATACCATGTTTTTATTTCCTTTATTACATAACACAAAAGTGCATTCGGTATAACCTATGATCAAGTTTAAACATTATGTGTGAAATTAAAGGAATTCCCCAAAATGTAAAACTTAAATTCCAAATTATTGACTTAGGTCAGTAGTGTGAAACTGTTGGGTGCGACCCCCAGAGGGGTCACTGGATAAATTAAAGGGGTAACAGAAATTTTTAATAAATTAATTTTTGTGCACATAAAAGCTAAAAACCAGTTGTTAAGATTACTTTTTCAATACTGTAGGTGTAGAGACCTTACTACTCGAACTAAGTCTGAGATACGAATTAACCCTACTGCGTTGGGAATATGCATAATTCGCTCACTGCCTATGGGCATACAGAAAGTGGCTGACTAGTGCGACTTCTCAGTATGTATTATTACTTCTCAGTACTACTCAGCAACTGAGTAGTACTGAGAAGTACTACTCGATTAATTCTTTTAGCTCTTAATTCTTGCTTCCTATCCTACAGCACAAATTGTCAAATTGCCTAAAAGTCAGAGGAGTGAATATGCGGTAGCAGTAAATATATATAGCAAGTGTGCTGTGTGCACGCTTTATTCTGCTTGTAATTCAGTGCTTTCATATCAACTTGGATGTGTTTTTCATTCTTATGCTACTTTTTATATTGCATGTTTCATTATTATTGTTGCTGTTTTTAAGAAGAAAAAAATACATATTTTACCATGGACAACTGGGTAATCAGAACAAAATGTCTGAGGAGTGATGACAATAATATTGCTACAAGTACTTCAGAAGCTAATAAGGTAAGAAATATATCATGTGAAAATTTGGACACTAATGTTATTTCAAGTGTAGTGCAACCATCAATTTCTGGTAGAGAGCCATTATATTCCAGTTCAAAAGGAATGAAAAAGAAATGAAAATATCAAGAGGAATTTATGAAGTACGGCTTCACCTAACAGAGTTGTTGATGATGACTAACGTCCTGTGTGTGTGCGTAATATGTTACGAAAAACTGGCTAATGAAAGCATGTTAAATTAAAAAGACACAAACATACAGAACTACTAAAAAAACAGTGAATCCTTTTTCAAAAGCCACGCCGACTCCGTACAAGGTCAGAAATCTTTCATGAAGAAACATACAGCAGTTCCTTGTAAAGCTTTAAGAGCATTGTTGGAAGTTTCGTATTTAATAGGAAAAAATTTTAAATCACATACTATTGCTGAATCTCTTGTTCTGCCTGCTGCAATAAAAATGATTTCAATTATGCATGGAGAAAAGTACAGCAACAATTTAAAAACCATTCCTCTATCCAGAGACACAGTCTTGGCGTATTACAGTTATTGCAGACAACATAAAATTCAATTTATTGAATCAATTGAGAGAAAGTTCAACTTTTGCAATATGGTTAGATGAATCCACAGTTATTTCAAACTTTGCTCAACTTATTGTATATGTCAGATACTGCTATGAGGGGTATATTTTCGAGGATTTTCTATTTTGCAAAGCTTTGGAAGGAAGAACAACGGGCGAGAAGATCTTTGATGTTATAAAATATTTTCTTTCAAACAAATAATCTAACGTCGAACAATTGTGTTGCGATTTGTACCAATGGTGCGGCTTCTTTAACAAGAGAAAAAGGTTTAAAAGGCAAAGTAAAGGAAATTGCTGCAAACTGATTTGCATGAAGTTTTGAAAGATGCAGTAAGTGTGATCAACTTTATTTAAAAGTAGAAGCTTAAATAGCAGACATTTCACTATACTTTGTAATGAAATGGGATCTGCTTATGAAACACTTCTTTTATATACGAAGGTGAGGTGGTTGTCCACTGGTAAAGTCTTGCAAGGTCTTTTTGACCTCAAACATGAAGTTTTATTGTTTTTATCAGATACAAATCAAAACCTTCCTCAATTGTTTACAAATCAGAAATGGCTTAGAGAACTTAGTTACCTTGTTGATATATTTGAAAAACTTAATGATTTAAATTTAAGTCTTCAAGAACAGGGAACAAATATATTTATACTCAGTAATAAAATAGAAGCTTTCAAAAAGAAGCTTAATCTTTGGAAAACTGAATTTGAGCATAATAACACTGAAATGTTCCCATGTTTTTCTGATTTTGTTAAAAGCAATAATATTGACAATTTACAATTTAGAGATATCATTGCCACCCACCTGACAATGCTAATTAAGAATTTTTCCAAATAATTTTAATGTTTCTCCAGAAGAAATGTTTAAATGTTTCTCCAAGAGTGAAACATTAATTTTAATGTTTCTCTCTTTGTCCTTGAGGTTGTCACAGACATTCTCTCAGATATGCCAGACAAGCTGTACTTGCTACCTGGGAGTCTAAAACGCTGATGTAACTGATATTCGGGTGACATTCAAGTCAAGTGGACCCAATTTCGGTGAAGTCCAGACAGTCTGTGACAGCCAAATCCTCTGCTTGCACCTTCACGATGGTGAGACGGTTAGTAATCCTGGGTATAACCTCCATGCATAAGTACATGGTGGGTGACCACCCAGGTGTGAACCAACGTAAGCAGGGGTTGAGGTGTGGCGCCCACACCACATGGAGGAACGCCGCCCTTCTATGTTACCAGGCAGTACTAGGTGGTAGATGATTCTCATCAACCGGTGAAATACCACCACTTTGCTTATTGGAGGCTTGAAGTGGTGGAACCCATGTTTAGTCTCTAGAGCTAAGTTCCGGTCAACCCTTCTCTATCTCTTTCATCATGCAGTATGATTGATGACTTTTGAGGTTATTGATGAATGTTGTGGCGAGATCCAACATTCCTTACATTTCGTGGGTACAGCTCTAAAACGGCGTTCGCAGGCCGGCCGCTAGTTAGTACACAGGACCGAACCTATTGGTAACTCTCTAGGAAGCTTCCGGATCAGCTATTGTATAATCTTGCTAGCTCTACTCTGCCAGATAGTGACTGGAGGGAGTCCGAGTAGTGTGTATGTGGGGAGCATTGTCGAGGCCATTGTTATGTCAAGGATCTGGTTATATTCTTACCACGTGTATGCCATATCCAAAAATTTCATTACTTCATACAGCATGTCCCACCCACTTTTTTTACTATTGAATACACCCCATGAATTTTCAAACTAATAGAGCAAGCTTATCTGCAAAAAGATCTAAACCTCCCAAGCACTTCCTAATTCATTTCACAAACATACGTGGTCCCAATTCTAATCTCAACGATGTCCATTTCCACTTGCAGTCTTTCAAACCCCATGTATTTTTTCTGACAGAATCTCAGTTATCGGTTGATTCAACTACTGCTAATCTCAGATGCCCAAATTATTCGTTGTATGATTCCTTTTGCCTCAAAGGTGGTCCTTGTGCATATGTCCGTTCTGATATTCCCTGTCAGAGACTTGGCAATTTGGAATCTCCTCTCTTTGATCTTCTCTAGCTTAAAATCTCTCTACCTCATTGTGTCAAATTCATCTGTTGTCTCTACCATTCTCCCAACTCCACTAATCACTTGGAGCTCTTTGACTTCCTCTCTTTGCAACTTGACTTTCTCCAGTCCAACTTTCCTAACAGTGAGGTAATTTTCCTTGGTGATTTTAATGTTCACAACTTCAGCTGGCTTCTGTTTTCTAGTCACACCGACCTAGCAGGTCGAGATGCTGAGGCTTTTGCAATTACTAATGACCTTACACAGATTGTTCATTTACCTACAAGAATACCGGACAATCCTAATCATACAGCCAATACGCTTGATCTTTTTCTCACAAACAACCCTTCTAAGTACACGGTCGAAGTGAGAGATCTTTTAGGCACTTCAGATCACAACTTGGTGATTGTCTCTTCTCCAATGGAACCTTTATCTCATGGCTATTCCCAACCTCGTGTTGTTTGGCATTACAAGAGTGCAAAATGGGATTGCCTGCGAGACTTCTTTTCTTCTTTTCCATGGTCGGATTGCTGTTTCAAAACTTCTGATGTCAACGTTTGCTCAGATCGTGTCAGTGAAATTAATCTCGCAGGAATGGAATACTTTATCCCACACTCCACTTTTAAATCTCATTCTTTATCTAAACCTTGGTTTTTGCAATAAATGTGCTAAGGCTGTTCAAGAGAAGAATATTGCATATCGCAATTGGCTTGTTTCTAATTCTTCAGTTTCATTTTCTGCCTACACCAAAGCTCGCAACAATTGTAAAGCAGTTATTAATCAGTCCAAACTAGAGTTTGAACATGCTAAGAGTAGAAAACTTGCTTCTTGCCCTATTGGTAGCCGAGCATTCTGGTCTCTTGCCAAAGCTATTGGCCGCAACTTTTGCCAATCTCTGCTCCCACCTCTCTCCAAACCAGATGGTTCTGTTGTCACTTCAGCCAAGGATAAAGCTGACCTGCTAGCATCCCATTTTTCTTCCAGCTCTTGTATTAATGATCTTGGTAAAACACCTCCCACCATTCCCAACACGCTCCATTCAATGCCTCCTGTGGTCTTCCGTCAAAAGGATATCAGAAGGATTTTGACGAATCTTGATGCTAAGAAAGCTCTAGGTCTCAAAACCTGTGCTCCTGAACTTATTCCTATTCTTTGCCACTTTTTTCACTTTCTCTTTCCAAAGGTGTTTTTCCTTCTGCTTGGAAATTTGCTCATATCCAGCCAGTTCCTAAAAAGGGTGACAAGTTCCTCCCATCCAATTATCATCCCATTGCAATTACTTTTAATCATTCTAAAGTAATGGAGAAATCAATTAACCGCCAACTCTTAAACTACCTAGAAACCTTCTGATCAACGATCGCCAGTATGGATTCCGTCAGTGTCGATCCACTGGTGATATTCTGGCTTATGTTACCCATTTATGGACTAATTCGATGGAAAGGTTCGGTGAAACCCAAGTAGTTGCTCTTGACATCTCAAAGGCTTTTAATCGTGTTTGGCATAAAGGTCTTCTAAACAAGCTTCCATCTTATGGTTTGCCAACTGTTTTTAGTAATTGGTTATCCAGTTTTCTCTCTGATCGCTCACTGAGGGTGATGGTAGATGGCTCTCTGTCTTCTAACTTCTCCACTAATGCCGGTATTCCCCAAGGTTCAGTTCTTTCCCCCACTCTTTTCCTCTTGTATATTAATGACCTTTTTCCATTGACTGGAAATCCTATCCATAGTTTTGTCGATGATAGCATATTGCATTCCACTTTACATTTTGAGAAACCTTGTCCTGCTCAATCAGCTTCAACTTCTCGAAAATCTGCCACCAGTTCCTTAAATGCCGATCTTCAGGTAATTCTCCAGTGGGGCAAAGACAACTTAGTTGATTTAAACCCATCTAAAACTCAGTCTTGTCTTATATCTCGCAAAAATGATTCCTCTGCTCCTATGCTTATCTTTAGTGATACTCCGATTTCTAGGCAAAATGATTATATTTATCTTGTGGGGATTACCCTGACTTCTAATCCCTCTTGGCAAAAGCACATTGCAAATATTGCTTCCTCTGCATCTAAAAAACTTGGTTTTCTCTTTCGCTCTTGGCGTTACTTTTCTTCCAAACAGCTGCTCACTCTGTATAAATCGCAATTCCGCCCTGCCATGGAATATTGTTCCCACATCTGGGGTGGTGCCCCCAAAACCTCTCTCAGGCTTCTTGATTCCATTCAGAAGAGCGCAGTTAGGTTAATTAATGTTTCATCTCTAACAGTCTCTCTCCACTCGCTTTCTCATAGATGTGCTGTTTCTGCTGCATGCCTCTTCTACAGATACTTCCATCGGCACTGTTCTTCTGAATTGGCTTCTATAATTCCCGCTCTCTCTTTCAAAACAGTCCAAACACATGCCACTGCCAGCCAACATCCATTTACTGTCCAACTTCAAACCCACAGAACCAACTTTTCATCTTCCTCATTTATTCATTCAACTGCCGTTTTCTGGAACAACCTTTCTTCATACGTATTTCCTGAAAATTACAATCTACAGAAGTTTAAGTCCAATGTCAACAAATATCTTCTTTCGTCTTCTCAACCATGGTACTAAGTACTATAGGTTCTAATACCTCTCGTGTTTGGGGTTCACATAAAAAAAAAAAAAGATGAAGAAGAAAAGTTATTGGATTTGTGATCCCTTTGCTTTTGATATTTCTTCATGCTTCAAAATTACCATTCAGCAAAAGGAAGATCTTATTGACTTGTCATCTGACGAAGCATTACATGCTCATTTCAGGACTAAAACTTGTGAAAAATTTTGGCTTTCTGTTCGAGACAAATATCCACAATTATCGAAAATGGCGATACAAACATTGCTTCCTTTCGGGTCTGCATATTTATGTGAGGTTGGTTTCTCAAAGTTAACAGCTATAAAAACAGTGTTCCAGACTTGATCCAGAAGATGACATGAGATTACCAATTTCAAATATTGAGGCAAACATGGACCAAAATATTATCAGTTATCCAGGCTCATCCTTCTCATTAATTGTTTTGGTTTGTAATTGTTCATTTTTTGTGTTAATTTTAATTGAAGAATAAGAATTTGATACATTGTTTTTACCATATTCAATTAAAATATTAAACAATTATTGTAATGTGTAAATTAAAACGGAATCAATTTTTATATTCTTCTCGTAGTATTCGAATAAAATTTTCTAGTACATAATTTATAAAATGCCATTTTTGCGCTCAGAAAATCTGGTCATCCTACCTCAGGATTTACATCGAGGGGTTGCGTCAATTTTGTATTTAATAAAGGGGGTCACAAGCAAAATTGTTTGTGCACCATTCACTTAGGTTAATATCACTTGCTGCCTCTGTAGCTACTGCCTTTGTAGATTTTCATGTTTCTACATTTAGATTTTTCCTGGACATATTTTGGAATTGTTTTCAGAACATTTTCAAGATTACAATGTCTTCCTTATGTTGCACATTATATTATATTACATTATACAGAAATAACATTAATTAGTGTGTTTACAACATTACTACATAGTTGAATTTTTTAGACAAAACGAAGTTTGTATATTGGCAACATCGTTATTGTAACCTCTCATATTATGATGTCCTTAATGAGTTTCCCTTCTTATACTTCAAATAAGTACTGCTTCCTCATTAGAGAAGACTGCTGTTACTTATTTTCAGTTGAGTACCACCACGTCGACAGCACTGTTTCAAAATTGTTTGGCTTCTTATCAGTGAGCAGGAAAGCACCCAGAGGTATAAGGAGTGATAACCCAGTTGTGACTATATTTACACAATGTGAGAAATGCCAAAATGTGTGTTTCTTAGACTAATAATATTTAAGGGCCAAGAAGCCTACTGTTACAGCACACACTTCTTGATTAGACCAGGGTTCGAGCCCGTCACCACCAAATACGGAGGATGCGGAAAGGTCAGGAATTACCACCACATATTCACGGAGCAATATGGCCTTAGTTGCTAATGCTCATAAAAACCAAATAAATAAATAACTAACTAACTAACTAATCTACTGTTACTTATCTTCAGTTGAGCCACCACTCAGACACCACTGTTTTAAAGCTATTAGCTTATTATTGAATGGGTAGATACCCAGATATAAGGGGGAAACAACCCTGTTGTGACTTATGGCCTTAGATGACAGTGCACCATAAAACAACAAACAAACCAGTTGACTTATTTAGACAAAATTAGAGATGCCAAAAGTTGTTTCTTAGACTAATAATATTTTAGAATGGAAAGCCTCAAATTATGACATTAGTTAGTGTATTTGCATCATTACTACATATTTGAATTTTTTAGACAAATTGAAGTTTGCACATTGGCATCATTGTGACATTAGTTAGTGCATCTCTAATGGGAAGCATTACTTATTTGAAGTATAAGGAGGGTAACTCATTGCAGAGGATTTCACAATATGAGATATTACAATAATGATTCCACTACACAAACTTGGGTTTGTCTAAAAAATTCCACAATGTTGTAATGATGCAAATAGCACTGTTTTGAAACTATCTGCTTTTCATCACTGACTGGGTAAATACCCAGAGGTATAAGGGAGAACAACCAATTATGACTTATTTGCACAATAGGAGAGATGTGTTTCTCAGATGTCAAATGGTGTTTTCTTAAACTAATAATATTTTAAGACAGAAAGCCTCAAACTCTGACATTAGTTAGTGTATTTGCATCGTTATTATGTAGGTTGAATTTTTTAGACAATGAAGTTTGTACAATGGCATCATTATTGTAATATCTCATCTTGAGAAATCCTTCACAACAAATTGCCCTTCTTATACTTCAAATAAGTAACACTTCCCCATTAGAGATGCACTTTTTTTTTTTTTTTAAATCGTATGATGTGAGCAATATGCGAAGGAACCAGTTTTTTCCTGCTTCCCTCGTGTATTGTATTGTATTGTGGCCATGAGATCCAACCGGATAGTGTGGCACCATCATGATAACCAAGCCCGGGGCAGGATTCGAACCCGCAACTTTGGGTTGCCAGGCAAGCACTTTACCCACCCGGCTAGCCTGGTCGGCGGAGATGCACTAACTAATGTCATATTTTGACCTCTCTCTTTTTCTTAGGCATAACTATTGTTTTTTCCTCCTAACTCCCTAATTTCTGTAGAACTTTGGTCTTGCCAACTGTGGTTTGCCAAATGTAATTTTTTAGGAATATATAACCCCCCATCCCATCCCATGGTTGGTGAGGGTTTTCTCTAATTGTAATTAATTTTTTGCTGCAGAAGGAAATGAGAGAATTTCAGAAATGCCTTCTGGAAAAATTTTATAAAAGGTTAGCAACGAATGAAGGCTACGGCTTTGAGAGCATTTTCCCCCTATATTTGTGCGAGTAATTAATACATATTCTAATTTTTTTCCCACTTCCTAATTCATTTCACAAATATACGTGGTCTCAATTCTAATCTCAACGATGTCCATTTCCACTTGCAGTCTGCCAAACCCCATATACTTTTTCTGACAGAATCTCGTTATTGGTTGATTCAAATACTGCTTATCTCAGTTCCCCAAATTATTCGCTGTATGATTCCTTTCGCCTCAAAGGCGGTACTTGTGCATGTGTCTGTTCTGATATTCCCTGTCAGAGACTAGGTAACTTGGAATCTCCTCTTTTTGATCTTCTCTGGCTTAAAATCTCTCTACCTCATTGTGTCAAATTCATCTGTTGTCTCTACTGTTAACTCCACTAATCACTTGGAGCTTTTTGACTTCCTCTCTTTGCAACTTGACTTTCTCCAGTCCAACTTTCCTAACAGTGATATAATTTTTCCTTGGTGATTTTAATGTTCACAACTCCAGCTGGCTTCCGTTTTCTAGTCACACCGACCCAGCTGGTCGAGATGCTGAGGCTTTTGCAATTACTAATGACCTTGCACAGATTGTTCATTTACCTACAAGAATACCAGACAATCCATACAGCCAACGTGCTTGATCTTTTTCTCACAAACGACCCTTCTAAGTACACGGTCGAAGTGAGAGGTCCTTTAGGCACCTCAGTTCACAACTTGGTGATTCTCTCTTCTCCAATGGAGCCTTTATCTCATGGCTATTCCAAACCTCTTATTGTTTGGCATTACGAGAATGCAAAATGGAATGACCTGTGAGATTTCTTTTCCTTGGTCGGATTACTGTTTCAAAATTTCTGATGCCACCGTTTACTCAGATCGTGTCAGTGAAATTATTCTTACAGAAATGGAATCCTTTATTCCACACTCCACTTTAAAATCTCGTCCTTTGTTTAAACCTTGTTTTTCCAATAAATGTGCTAAGGCTGTTCAAAAGAAGAACGTTGCATATCATAATTGGCTTGTTTCTAATTCTTTAGTTTCATTTTCTGCCTACACCAAAGCTCGCAACAATTGTAAAGCAGTTATTAATCAGCCCAAACTAGAGTTTGAACGGGCTAAGAGTAGAAAACTTGCTTCTTGCCCTAATGGTAGCCGAGCATTCTGGTCTCTTGCCAAAGCTATTGGCCACAACTTTTGCCCATCTCTGCTCCCACATCTGTCAAAACCAGATGGTTCTATTGTCCATTCAGCTAAGGATAATGACCTGCTAGCATGCCATTTTTCTTCCAACTCGTGTATTAATGATCTTAGTAAAACACTTCCCACCATTCCCAGCACTCTCCATTCAATACCTTCTGTGGTCTTTTGTCAAAGGGATGTCAGAAGGATTTAGATGAATCTTGATGCTAAGAAAGCTGAAGGCCCCCGATGGTGTTTCTCCACTTGTTCTCAAAACCTGTGCTCCTGAAGTTACTCCTGTTCTTTGCCGCTTTTTACACTTTCTTATTTCAGAGGCGTTTTTCCTTTTGCTTGGAAATTTGCTCATATCCAGCCAGTTCCTAAAAAGGGTGACAAGTTCCTCTCATCCAATTATCATCCCATTGCAATTACTTTTAATCATTCTAAAGTAATGGAGAAATCAATTAACCGCCAACTCTTAAACTACTTAGAAACATTCCGTCAGTGTCATTCCACTGGCGATATTCTGGCTTATGTTATCCATTTGTGGACCATTTCAATGGAAAAGTTCGGTGAAACACAAGCAGTTGCTTGTGACGGCTTTCGATTGTGTATGGCATAAAGGTCTTATAAACAAGCTTCCATCTTATGGTTTGCCATTTGTTTTTTTGTAATTGGTTATTCAGTTTTCTCTCTGAGCACTCATTGAGAGTGATGGTAGATGGTGCTCTATCTTCTAACTTTTCCATTAATGCCAGTGTCCCCCAAGGTTCAGTTCTTTTCCTCTTGTGTATTAATGACCTTCTTCCCTTGACTGGAAATTCTATCCATAGTTTTGCCGATGATAGCACATTGCATTCCACTTTCTATTTTGAGAAACCTTGTCTGGCTCAATCAGCTTCAACTTCTCAAATCTGCTACCAATTCCTTAAATGCCGATCTCTAGGTAATTCTCCAGTGGGGCAAAGACAACTGAGTTGATTTAAATCCTTCTAAAATTCAGTCTTGTCTTATATCTCGCAAAAAGGATTCTTCTGCTCCTATGCTTATCTTTGGTGACACTCCGATTTCTAGGCAAAATGATATATCTCTTTTGGGGATAACCCTGACTTCTAATCTCTCTCTCTTGGCACAAGCACATTACAAATATTGCTTCCTCTGCATCAAAAAAACTCGGTTTTCTCTTTCACTCTCGTCATTACTTTTCTTCCCAACAGCTGTTCACTCTGTACAAATCGCAAATCCACCCTACCATGGAATATTGTTCCCACATCTGGGGTAGTTTTGGTGCCCTCAAAACTTTTCTCAAGCTTCTTGATTCCATTCAGAAGAGGGCATTAAGTTAATTAATGATTCATCTCTAACATAGTGCCTCCACTCGCTTTCTCAAAGACGTACTGTTTCTGCTGCATATCTCTTCTACAGATCATGGGCACTGTTCTTCTGAATTGGCTTCTATAATTCCCGCTCTCTTTCAAAACAGTTCGAACACATCCATTTACTGTCCAACTTCAAACTCACAGAAACAACTTCATCTTCCTCATTTATTCATTCAACTACCATTTTCTGGAACAACCTTCCTTCATACGTATTTCCTGTAAAATTACTGTCTACAGAAGTTCAAGTCAACAAATATCTTCTTTCGTCCTCTTAACCTCCAATCCAAACACGGTACTAAGTACTATAGGTTCTAATACCTCTCGTGTTTGGAGTTTACATTAAAAAAAAAAAAAAAAAAAAAAAAAAATCTGCAGATTTTTCTGGTATCCCCAGAAGATTTTTACGTTTGAGACTTCCCACAAAACTGTCTTTTTATGGGAAGTTAACTTTTCCTTCTATTTCATCAAATTTTGTGATTTTAGCAGTCTTCGTATAAGTTTTTAATTTGAGACATCATTGGACATTTATGCCACATTTAATTTATATTTTGATTTAATTGTGAATACCTATACAGTCAGTTTTTTGGAACACATCCCAGTACATGTGTTCCTAAAAATCTCCAAGTTATGGTATTTTGCGCATTAAAAACAACAGCACTTATGGGGGAAAATAGGGGTTGGGGCAGAGCACTCAAAAAAAAAAGTTCAGTCTGGTGAGTTAAACAGTAAAAAAAATTAGAAACCCAATAATATTGCTAACAGAGGTTTAAACATCTTAAATTTCTAATAAATAAATAAATATTACAGTAAATATAGCACTTTACCTTGACAAGATATGAAGTTTGCTTGATTGATATTTCTGTTCACTGACATTTTCTTTCTTTCTTTCTTTTTTTTTTTCTTTTTTTTGTGGATTGTAAAATTTAAAACAGTAAAAATACGAGCAATCAGTAACGACAAACATGGTATGCACAAAAGAGAAGATTCTGAAATTTATTTGTTTTTTATGATTAAAGCAGAAGGGGAAACACATCTCACCATTACATAAAAACCCACAGAAGTCCAGCTACCACAGTATTATTGCAAAATGCAATAATATCAAGTTTGCTACCCATTTATAATTAGACTGCAACAGAAAATCCCAATAAACTGGGAACTGCAAAATGTTTTTATTGTTTTATGGTAGTGACCTCCAGAAATGTGCTCCTCTGCTTGCACTATCACAGCTCACAACATTTATGTTTGAACAAAAAAAAAATCTTGTGAATATATGTGTATCTTTTGATACACATATATTTAAATTTATATATGTGCAAATTAGCACATACGTTGTCCATACTGTAAGAGAATGGTCTAGTTTTACCTTTTTGCATTTTTCCTTTATTTCACCTCTCTCCCACTGTTATCCCACATTAGCATTAGCAAAGGCACATGATGCAAGAAAGCAAGCTTATATAGCATCAGCCAAAAAAAAAAATTTCACTCTTCCACTTGCTCCAAATGTTTGTCAAGTTCTGCCTTTAATCTATTTAAGCTATTAACTTCTACAACGACACATGGAAGTTTGTTCCAGCAATCAACCACTTGCTGGCTAAAGGCAAACTTCTGCACATCTATCCTACAACCGTCTTTCCTCAATTTGAATTTATGCTCTCTCGGGCGATTATTCTGAGCAAGAGGAAGAATCCCATCAGCATTGAGCATGCTCAAACCATTCAAGGCTTTATACACCTCAGTCAGATCACCTTGCAGGTGCCTAGTCTCCAGACACTGTAATTTGCAAAAACTTAAGCCTTTCTTCGTAAGAGCAACCCTCTGTTCCATTCACTAATCTTGTCGCCATTCTCTGTACATATTCCAACAGCTCTACATCCTTCTTAAAATGAGGCCTCCAGACCTGTATACAGTACTCACAAGGTGTGGCCTGACCATTGCCTTATACAAGAGGATAATCACCTCCTTATCCCTGCAAAAAAAATTCCTGTATATCATTGACAAGACACCATGAGCTACTCTTGCAGACCATCTGCACTGTTCAGAAAACTTCATATCTGCCTGCACAATTACCCCCAGGTCCTTTTTATTCTCTACCACTGTCAGTGTGGTACCACAGAGTTGATACGTTACTCTGGGGTTGCTGTTTCCCATATGTAGTACTTTAAATTTGTCAATGTTAAACTTCATTTGCCACCTCTCAGCCCATCTGCTCAACTTTTCTAGATCCTGTTGCAGCAGTGTACTGTCATTAGTGTCAACAACCCTGCCAACCTTCGTATGGTCTCCCAAGTTGGACATTAAGCCTTATATACCATCATCAGTATCATTTATAAATACAGGAAACAACAATGAACCCAACACTGAACCCTGAGGGACTCCACTAATAATATTAGTCCACGAAGAGCAGTGTCCATTGATTACCACTCTCTCTGTCTTCTCCCACTCAACCATCCCTTTATCCATAGCAGCAATTTGCCTCCAGTGCCACACTGCTCCAATTTGTGCAGCAGTCTTCCATGTGCAACAGTATCAAAGGCTTTTCTAAGATCCAAATATATGATATCAAACTTATTTTTTGCCTCCAGTTCCTTTGTGACTACATCATAGTATGCAATCAAATTAGTCAGACAAGACTTCCCCTTAACAAACCCATGCTGTGTCCAAGCTATAACTGAAGTCTTGTCTAGATGATCCTGCAATGCTTCTTTAACCAGTGCCTCCATTAATTTCCCTGGAACACAAGTTAAACTAACAGGTCTGTAATTACTTGTCTTCCTTTGATCCTCCTTTGTGAATTGGGGTCACATTTGCACATCTCCACTCCATGGGTACCTCCCCTGAGTCCAGGGAAGCTCTCATAATTATGGCTAAGGGTTTGCTTACTTCCTTTGCTGCCTCCTTTAATATAACTCGATAGATTCCACCCCAGGTGTCTTTCTTATGTTTATCTTCAACAATTTCTCCTCCACTTTACTCTCAGTTATTTCAAGATTATCTAGCTTACTGCCAGAGTTGAATACACCTCTGGCATTCCCTTCGCTGAATAACTCCTCATGTATGAATGTCGATGCAAAATATTCATTTAGTTTGTTAGTTACCTGAGCAGGATCATCAACAGTTGAACCATCGATATCAAGTGGACCAATCTGATTCATCCCCTTCGTTCTAGAGTTTACATAAATAAAGAACTCTTTGCTGTTTTTCTTTTCATCCTTTGCCAAAGATTTCTCGTAATCTGCCTTTGCCTGCCTAACCTTCTTTGTAACTTGGTTACAGACCAGCTTATATCTATTATAGGCTTCTTTATCACATGTTAATTTATGTATCCCATGCATTTTTCTTCTTTGTCACATGTCTAATTAGTTCATCTGACATCCATTTAGGCCTAAATCTTGAACAATATTTATGGACAAGTACAGAAATGAAGTTCCTTATACAGCAGGCCCCTGTTATAATGCGGTTCGCTTTACGCTGATTCACTATAACGCTGTTCTTATATTATGACCACTATCTGACTATAACGCTGTCACAGATCACTATAACGTTCTTTTACAGATTCCATTTTTGGCATATTTAATGAAATCGTTTCATTTGATGGAGTTGATAGCTTGAAAATGAATATAAAAAATACGGTTAAAACTTTTCCCACGCAGACTTGAGAAATATTCCCACGCTCAGTGAAATTCTGTCGCGCACTAATTCAATTGCAGTACAGTGACTTGTAATGTAGTTCCGAGATCAACATTTTAAAAAATGATCAAGTGTATTGCTTCTAATATTTGCGTTATATGCATTTATCCGAAGTCTAGTCATCACTCAGTACAGTATTAGACATCATGCATAACGGACAGTTTACTTGAACATTGTATCGTAATTAATGCAACCAACGCAGTTACATTTTCGAAGAGTTAATAATGGCCAATAAGAATGAAAAAGAAACAACGTCTGGGTGCAGTACGAAGACTATAAATGTAAGAAAAATACTACTGAATTTGAAAATTAAATTAGACGTTTTGAAGCGAATCGATTCCGGTCAAAGACAAGCGGATGTGTGCCATAATTTAGGACTTGCAAGTTTAACTGTAAGAACAATTATAAAAAAAATAAAGAATTAATTTTAGCAGTGGGAAAGATAGCTGTTCCACTGCAAGCAACAAGGATTAGGCCGGCTATTAGGATTGAAATGGAAAGACTAACTAATTTTATTGAAGATAATATCCAATGCAGAATTCAGTTAAATTAAAAATTATGAATAATAAAAGAGAGAGAGAGAGAGATTAGCCTATATGATGATCTGAAGAAAACTCACCTAAAAAAAAAAAAAAAAAAAAAAATCGGAACCATTTAAAACTAGTAAGGGCTCGATGAATAGATTTAAAATCCAGGGAGAAGCCGCAAGTGCAGATCAAGGAGCCGAAAGTTTCAAAAAAAGAACTTGTTAAAATTATTGAACTTCTCAACAAGTTTTTAACATAGATGAAGCAGGACTTTTGTGGAAACGAATGCCTAAAAGAAGTTTCATATTGAAAGAAGAAAAAAACATGCCAGGTTTCAAAGCTGCGAAGGATCGGTTGACTTTATTGTTGGTGGTAACGCTGCGGGTGATTTAAAATTAATACCCCTTTTAGTTTATTTGGAAGAGGGCCAAAGTTCAACCCAAAATCGACACATTTTTCATAATTAAATTCATCAATTAAATTAAATCAATTTAGATCAATTAAATTTGATTTTAATTGGAATTTTAAGTTTAATTTTGATACGTAAGTAGTTACCATATAATTATATACGTATGTAATGCAGAATATTTTATATGTACAAATATTTGAATATTAAATATTTTGACCAACATTTGTGCATCTTTTCACTACCGTTTATTATCGATTAGGAAATATCCCATGGCACCGACCACATCTCACAAATAGATATGTTACCTTATGGGAATGCGGCGCTCGCTTAGCGCGGATTCACGTAGCGCTCTGTTTTTCCGGAACGCATTATCAGCGTTAAGCGGGAGTCACCTGTACATGGTCAGGTGTAGTCTCCTGATGAAATACCTGACCATGTATCAATATTTACTTCAGCTTGCATCAGATTTTTACATTTTTGCTATCCCTATATTCGAATTATAACTAAATTTGCCCATATATATATATCTCAGTCAGGTCACCTCTGAGGTGCCTGGTTGCCAAGCTCTGCAGCCCACATATATGGAGTCTTTCCTCATATGGGTGCCCTTTTACCGATCTCACCATGCGAGTTGCGTTTTGCCTTTTTCTCAGATGAGGTCTCCATACTTGAACACAGTATTCCAAATAGACTTTGGCAACTTGAAATGATATGTCTAAGAGTGTTCTTGTATTGTTTACAGTATTTTCATTCTGTTATTTCATTTTTAACTTCAACTTATAATTATTACATTTCCCTTTTATAATCCTTGAGCCTGTATTTGTTTGAAAATATATTTTATCATATTACTTGTATTTTCTGCCATGTGATGTCTATGTGGGGGGAGGGGCTTACTTGTCTTTAAACACAACTATAAAAAATAGTCTCCATTTTATCTAGCTTTTTTTTAACATGCAGCCATGTTATTGGTATATCTATCATTTGTTCATATAACTATAGCCTCAGGTTGTAATTTATAACTCCTTTCTCTTCTATCAATTTGGATTTTCTCTTACTTTCTAGATAAGATTTTCATTCTTATTTTCCAGAATAATTTATGATTTAATCAATTTTACAACGGTTCTCTATGTTATATACCTTGTACTTGTTTTAAAAAGGGCATTATATTCATATTTAAGGATTACTGTGTCTTATTCTAAAAGTCTCTAAATATGTTTTTGACTTTGTCTAGGCTGTTATACTCCCAACTTGTCTGAGTATCAACCCTTTACTGTAATTTTGCTTTCTACATTTACCAGTTTATTAGAATATTTAAATAATTATAAGACTATTTCTATATTGTTTATTTTCTCCCTCTGGTATTCAACTTATTTTAACTTCCCATATTCCAAAGCCATTTCCCTTCTCCTTTACCATATATGTACACAGTATTATAAAATTAACTTCTCTTTTCCATATAGCAAAACTTCCTAAAAAGCTTAAGGGCCTCATTTTGAGTTTTAAGCTTTCAGCATACCTAAGTATTAGCCACTTTTTATCATAGAATTATTCTTTTAAAAATTGCACTTTAGTTACATAGAATTAAACTTTTTATAAGTTTTTTTTTTTTTTTTTGTCCATTATCTTTAATATTTGCAAATGGCTGCCTGGCTGCTATTTTTCACCTAACCTGGCATCAGTAGCGCTGCATTCCTGTGTGCCACCAGTAAGCAAAATAAAATTTCACCCTATACGTTGAGTACTAATAAGCGTTAACCAATCAGAAAACAATATCGAAGGAAATTTTGGTGCCCTCTTGAACTGCCACCTGTAAGCGACGCTTACCTCACCTACCCACTTGCGGCGGCCCTGCCTGACATTCTGTATTCCTCTCTCCAGCTTTCATATTTATTACATAATATCACTGTAATATTACAAATTCATTAAAAATACCTGAAATACTTTTTAAATTCAATTATTTTACATTTCTTTTTAGTTATGCACAATTAACATGCATTCAAACAATAGTATCTTGACTCTTCTATACATTACTGTTATACAAAATATATTGCCCTTGTTTGGCTAGCTGTGTTTATATACTTATCCTTTGGCCTTTTTAAACAGTAGTCTTGAGTGATGAAGCACTGTGTCCTGTTTTGACTGTAGTCCTCTGTTGTTAACCATGATAATCTATCCAACTAATTATTCTAGTATTAATGTTCTTAATATTAACATTTATTTCTGATTCTGGCTTTTTATTTCAAAATCTTGTTTAAACCCCCCCCCCCACTCCACTTTTGCTACATTAATACTATAACTTCTAATTTACTTTCACTGTATGTATTTCACTTTATAATGTTCCATTATTTGCTTTCTGTTATTATATTATTTTGCATTTCTTTACCTACATGTTATTATAATGTGTGTAAATGTTTACTTTTCTTTTTCTATTTCTTACTCTCCTTCATATTCCCTCTAGGAAACTTATACATTGAATCTTGTACACTACCTACCATCTTTTATCTTTAATAATTACATTCTTCTAAAGCTGCTATGCACTTGAAGGTGTGATTGCATAGCACATTTCATTGCATCCATCCTTGCAGTTAAATACACTTGTTATAATATGCCAGTCACTCTTTATTTTTGCTTTGCACTTTCCGATACATAGATTATCACAATTTTACATACTTCCATAAGCTCTTTGGTGGTTCCTGATCTATGAATACTTTCTCCCATTTCAGTTTAAAATGAACACTTAATGTACAATCATCTACTGTCAGTAGATAATTTGGAGTTAGCATTATGATAATGTAAGTAATGCTATTATGATAATTACATTACATTATCCAAACATTACTTCTTGTAAGTAATGTTTCTTATCTGCAGTGCTTTTGGCTATAATTGCTCCTTGCACCATTTGATTTCAATACAAATAAACCTTTAACTTATTCAATCAAAATCTGCTCTTTTTCAAATGTAAAGATTCATACATGTCTTACATACCTTGTGATGGATAATAGTGAAATTGTCAATAAAACTTTATCAAATCCTTCTGTAAAGCTTCCAGTAGTGTGTGTGTGTGTGTGTGTGTGTGTGTGCGTGCGTGTGCGCGCACGCACATACAGTCAGACTTCATATAAAACAATAGTTGTGTTCCTAGAAACCCTCGTGCAATGCAAAATCATGCAATATAAATAAGACATTTATGGGAAAAATAGGGTTAGGTGTTGAACACACATTTTTAACCAAAACATTACTAAATACAATAAATAATTGTAATAAAATACTTACACAGTTAAAAAATGTTAAATTCATAATTTAATGATTTAAATATTTAGGCTCTTACATTTAAAAATAAAAATGACAACAGCTTGAGGGAGAAGGCGTGAGAAAGGTTTGAAGCAGTGGAATTATGGGTAAAGTGGCAGCAGGTTGACATCGTTATCAGAACTGGGAGATGGAGGAGATGCAGATGAGGGCTTTGGACGAATTGTGGTCGCACCAGAACTACAGAGCTGTAGTTCATTTTCTGTCTCTTTCTTGGGTTTTTAATAAAAAAGACATCTAATTTTTTTATGTTGCTTTGCCATCTTCCTTCTTTCACAAAGTAGCTGTTTGTATGGCTCCAAAGCAGATCAAATTGTAGCACTATTCTGCTTCTTTCTGCATTGTAATCATTACCTTCTAGCCACTGCATACTTTTCTCAAATGAATTCAAAACTGAAGGTAACCGTGAAGTAGAAAACTGTTTTGTGGTGGCTTGCAATCATTCATCTTCGTAGTCTTCCCCACTGCCTTGTTGCAATTCTTCATAGGACTGAAGCAATTCTTCTAAGTCTTCTTCCTCCAATTTCTCAAAGCCAACCTGCTTTTCAAGGGCAATACAGTGCACTTTTAATTTAGGAAGCTCCTTTACAGGATCAAAGCCTTTAAAATCACAAATAAAATCTGGTAAAATCACTTTGTTCCAGGCCTCCACAATTATGTCAATTGCATTCTTTATGTTGAATCGCTTCTAGTAGTCCATAATTGTTGATGCATATTTGCACTTTTCTGTTACTGCTATCAACATCTTAAATGATAAATTTGTATAATAGTGCGTAAAAGCAGCAAGTGACTAGTTAAGAGATGGGGATAAAAACAGGATTTTGATGTTTGGTGACAGTTCAGCAATGGTCGGAGGGTGATTCATTGTTCAAAACAATTGAAATCTTAAAATCCAATTTTTTTTTATTTTTTTTTTTTTGCAGTAGCTTCAAAACACATTCTCAGATACGTCTATTAGAAGATCAGTGATGATCTGCCCTGTCATTCCCTCTCTTCTGCTACTCCTAAAGTAAATGCCTTATGATCCCTCTTAATGTCGTGGATTGGCTTCATTATAAACAACAATAGACTTCAGTTTCAAGTCACCACTTGCATTTGCTCCTAACATAAGTCAATGTATCCTTAGCAGCCTTGAAGCCTGGAGCTTGTGCTTTCTCTCTCGAGATATATGTTCATGATGGCATATTTTTCCAATATGGTCCTGTTTTGTCAAAGTTGAAATTTTGGTCCAGTGTACAGCCCTCTTCCTCAACTAGTTTTTTCAGTATCAGTAGAAATGTCTTTGCTGCTGCTTCGTCTGCACTCACAGTTTCACCTGATAATTTCACATATGGTAAGTGTTGTGTTTCCTGAAATTATTAAACAAGCCACTACTGGCAGTAAAGGGAGACTCTTTTTGAGGGTTTTCGGCTTTATTTCTGAGATCTTTGAATATCTTTAAATATTTTATTTATATTTCCTGATCTCTTCTCTGTTTGATCTTCTATCCAAACAGATAAATGTTTCATCTCTTCTAATTCTTTGTCTTGATCTAATGGATTTTGTTACACTTTCAGTTGTTACTGCTATAAAAATTGCTTTTATGTTCTCGGCATTCTTTCTAATTGTTCTTAGCATTGCCTCATGTATGCCTGTAGCACACACAACATCACATGTTCTTTCATTCTGTTCAGTGTTTCACAATTTCGTGTTTTTCCTCCATCAATATTGCTTGCCTTTTTCTCTCTTAACTTGCAGTATTTTCACCAGCACGTTTTATTTTCATGCTTTCTTTTCTTGCTTTTTTCAAGTATTTTATTCATTTTTAGGGAATAAAGCACAATTACAGTATAAAAAGAACAAAAATGAGGAGGCACACTTGATGCACACAAATAAATCAGCTCGTAAATGTAGCAACCGAGTAAACAATGCAGTAGGTGTTGCGTGCAGCTGGGGTGATTCAGCCACGTTTGACTGCCATTTATTGTAAACACGAAGGCAAACCTTGCAATAAGCAAATTTGGTTCATATCATATGCAACATTGTTCCCCTACTTATAAATTGTGTTTGATTGAAGTCATGTAGTGTAAATGTGTTGTACAAGGACTGGCCACACACACACACACACACACACACACACACACACACACACACACACACACACACACACACACACACACACCGCACGATATATGAATAACAAAATGAAATAGGTATAGTAGTATGGAGAAATAATAACGTAATATTTAATATACAGGTTATGGGCTAGTGTAGTAGCTATATGTACACTATGGCCATAATGGAATCTACAGTATGATTTTAGAGAAAATATATGTATATGAATTATTAAAGAAGAATAGAGCATGTTTGAAAGAAATACAAAATAGCTATCGTTGCATGTCTACAGTCTAGGTGATGTTTTCAGAGGCAACCACCTAGATCGAAAGGAAAAAACAATAAGGGGTTTCTCGTTGTTAACTAATTTGCTGTATGAGTGGCTATCAAAATGAAATAATCTGGCCGAAATGTTAAGGAATGTGCATAAAAATTTTATAATTTTGTAATATAAATTTAATAAATTAGTTACTGTATATTAAAATTCTTGCATATTGAATCAAACTAGCTTGACTTAAAGTTGAAGGAAAGTAAATTACTTAAAGTAATGTAAAGTAAAATGACAGAGGTACACATACATGCATGCTTACATGCATAAATGCTGAGCTTCAGCTCAACCTTTTCTATTCCTTACTAGAGAACTGGAATATAAAGTATTCCATCTTATATTTGCATTGAGCACCAGCTAGTCGCTTGTCATGGCCTCCTGCTTTGCATACATGTCATACAGCCCTAGCACCACATGGTTTTTTTTCCATTATTCTTTTTTGCCACTTGTATGTAGTCGAATGAAAGGAGAACGTAAAGAACATATATAAACAACAGCAAAAAAAAAAAACAAAAACTTTAAAAATTGTTTATTGCATTTTATTATGATTTTCATAATTCTCCATTGGTATCATATATGCATTAATTAATTTGAAAGATATCTCTCTCTTGTAAGAAGGTCTGTACTTGGAAGTGCTAAAAATGCTAACTTTCAGAAGTTAGCACTTGTGCTAATATAAATTCAGTTTATTTGTTTAAAGTATAATATCAGGGTATACAGTTTTCGAATGTTTCTAATTTTAATAGAAAATGTCTTGCTGGTGTTGATTTTGTTTAGTACATTTTGAATGAGCAGCACTGTTAGTGAATTTTGCTTGCAGGAACTAAATATGAAATACAGTAAGATAAGTACAGTCATATCTGCTTTTTCATTCACCATAAGGCATTGAAGACAACTATTTTAAAAAATAGTTTAGTTGAGGATTCAGAAAATTAATGTTTTTATTGAAATCAGTCTCACTTGTATTGATTTAAAGAAAATTTTCAGTGTCATTATACAGTAAACCCCCGCGAATAGCGGGGGTTACGTTCCTGAGAAATGCCACGAATACTGAGCTATGGCTCCCATAGTAATAAAGGGGTTCCGTTCCAAAGTATGAAATATATAAGAAAAACTAGTCTAAAATTTTGTCTATGTATGTATTAGATGTACCTTCATAATATGACTATGTACATAGACAGTACATAGTGAAATGCAAGCATATGGCATCGAAATGAAAATAAGAAACAATTTAATATTAAATATAATATTTATTAGAAATTTCAAACCAGTGCCTTTGCTAGCAAAAAAATTTATCCTGCCAGTGCTATCACCAGTTTCGCTAAAGTGTTGATAAAGGAGTTTTGTTTTTTCACGAATGATGAGTGAACTTAATAGAATTTTATTTTGAGTTCGGTCTTTCTATCCACAGATTTAAAGCTTTTTCCAAATTTAACATCGCGAATTACAGAGCAAATTTTTTAAGCAATTAGCGCGTTTTCACGGACACTACGGCGATTTTTTCTTCCGATTTTTTGATTGATCGTACCGTTGACTCATTGATTTTATAATGTTTTGCCACTGAGGAGACATTTTCACCATTAGAAATTTTATCTAATAACTCAATTTTATTTGCTAATGTGTCATCACCTTCTTTGATCTTTTCACATTTCCCTTGTTATTCGTAGCCATATTTTTTGTACGGGTTAGAAAGAACTTGTCCACAATAAAGTCACTTTCTTCCGTTAACACTCGAAAAAGTCTGTTTTACACTGCAAAACGGTAGATTTATCACTTTTGTACGCATATCAATTTATAATTTTATTCAATTTATAAGCATATAAATTAAAAACAAAAACGAAGAAACCTTCCATGACAAGTGCATAACACATACTGAACAAGGATTAGCGAGAAACATCCACGCTCACGATTTTGTCACCCCTCTCCCCCCACCCACTGAGCGCTGTTTTGACCGGGAAAGATAATTTTAGCCACGCCCATGTTTTTTTATGGCGGAAAATATTCACGACGCTTTAAAATTCACATTTTTTTAGGTTTCATTTTATATTAAATCAGCGATCGCGAAACTGCGAATACAGATACTGCGAATAGCGGGGGTTTACTGTATTATGTGGTATTTTTTGAAAGTGATCTTATGATCACTTGCATACTTCACCATAAGATTAATGAACTGATTTTTTTAATAATTGCACTAATATTGGGCAATCAAGTCTAAACAAGAACAGATTAATATTTAAAAACATTTATATACAAAGTTTATATATTAGTATTAGTAACGGCCGTATGGTGCAAGAAAGCCTATGGCTTATGCTGCACCAGCCAAAAAAAAAAAAATCCGAACAAAACAATGATAAAAACAAAAATTAAATAAATAAATAAATAATAATAATTAATAAATAAATAAAAATAATAAAATGAAATAAAAAATAAATAAAAAGGAAATTAATCCTATCATCCTATGCGCTTCCCTTACCCGAAAGTACTATCCAGATGACCTTTGAATTTCCCCAAACTGTCGGCCTCTACCACCCACGAAGGCAACTTATTCCAGTAATTTATAACTCGCTGGCTAAAATAAAACTTCCTGCAGTCCAATCTAAATATTTCCCCCCGTAACTTGAATTTATGTCCCCTAGTTCTAGCATCATTTATAATCTTGAAAATTTTGTCCTCATTCATTTTACTGATGCCTCTCAGAGCCTTAAACACCTCAATCAAATCTCCTCTAAGGTGTCTAGTTTCCAAACTCTGCAGTAGGGGGAACAATTGTCCCCTTGTCCCTTACTGTGGGCACCCATGGAACTCAATGTGGACAAAGAAACAGACAAATTTAGGCATGAGAAAAAATCTTTGCCAAGATCAAAGAATGAGGAGACTAAGTTTATGAAGATTTTGAAACAAATTGAAGATCTAGATTTGCATTGAGCACCAGCTAGTATTAGTAACGGCCGCATGGTGCAAGAAAGCCTATGGCTTATGCTGCACCAGCCAAAAAAAAAAAAAAAAAAAAAAAACCGAACAAAACAATGATAAAAATAAAATAACTAACTAAATAATAATAATTAATAAAAAAAAAAAAAAAAAGGGAAATTAAACCTATCATCCTATGCGCTTCCCTTACCCGAAAACCAGCTAGTATTAGTATTGAGCACCAGCTAGTCGCATGTCATGTCCTCCTGCTTTGTGTACATCTCATACAGCCCTAGCACCACATAGTTTTTTTCCATTATTCTTTTTGCCACTTGTATGTAGTGGAATGAAAGGAGAATGTAAGGAACATATAAACAACAGCAAAAAAAAAACAAAAAACAAAAAAAACTTTCTGAATATAATTACTTGCAATGAAAGTTGGCTGTTCCAGTACAACCCGGAAGGCGCCTCCGTAGCCAGGTGGGAAGGAGCAGCAGTGCATAGCACACGCTTCTTGATTAGACCGGGGTTCGAGCCCGTCACCACCAAATACAGAGGATGCGGAAAGGTCAGGGAATGACCACCGCATATCCCGGAGCAATATGGCCTTAGTTGCTAATGCTCCTAAAAACCAATAACAAACAAACAACCCGGAAACTAAAAGCAAGCAAATCAAAAACGAAAACTATACTTCTTGTTTCCTTCGATATTAAAGGAATTCTTATGGCTGAATATGTCCCACCAAATCAGACATACTACATTGAAGTTTTGAAAAGGCTGTGGGGAAAAAATTGAAAGAGATCTGAATTAGGGTAGGATGGTTGGCCAAAAAAATGATTCCTCGTGTGAACATGCACCTTACTTGCCATTACCTAGCCCCTTGTGACTTTTTTTCTTCCCAAAACTGAAAAAGTGTACTTAAGGGAACCCATTTTCAGTCCTTTGAAGACACCAGGAAAAAAAAAAAAAAAAATGACCAAAGTGTTATTAAAATGACTTTCGAAAGAGGACTTCCAAAAATGTTTCTGTGCTTGGAAGAAACATGTTTAAAAGCCCAAGGCAGTTATTTTTAAGGGAATAACTTGTAAGGTACAAAATATTTCATTATATTTATTTTATTGCAACTGTCTCATTAATAGCTGCATCTCATACACAAATGACTCGGGGAAAATAAAATAAAATAAAATACTGATGTAGGTAGCGCAGTAGTCTTTCCTATTATAACAATCTTTAAAATGCATTCCATTTGAATGCAGTTGTTACACTGCCCAGTCAATGGCAATACTTATTGCACTGAACAACTTTGAGTATGTACCTCTCCTGAACTACATCTTATACATTGATTCACTAAGTGCCATAAATGCTCTTTAATGCAAATATTCCATTACTCATCCAATATTGTATCAAATTCAAAAACAGTTGATATGACTTTCAGAAAGAAAACCAAGGTTTTTTTTTTGCTGGATTCCTGGGCATACAGGCATCCCAGATAATGTGTTCAGGTCGAGCTGCAAAAAACTCAAATGCAATAACTTCACTGTCTACAACTTTGGAAGAATCAGCCCAATAATAAATTATTCCACATAAAGTATGAATTTAATTATGTAAGTCAAGTTTTTGAACTAATAGACATGAAGTTATTCTCGTGAAAATACTATTGGGGGCACAGCTACTTCACACATCTACATCTTCCCGCAAAAGTTGATCCTCTAGTATGTCCTAATTGTAACTCCTAGATTACAGTCAAACACTTCTTTTAGATTGTACCATACATCAGATGGCACGAGGAGCAGCTTTTCATCTCCTGACACAGCTACAGAAATCTGACCTTAACACATCACAGGAGAAAATTCAAACATAGATGAGCTATTTACTTTCCTCATATTTGCCGGTGTCTATAACCACAAGAATGAACCCAGAACTGAAAAATAAATCTTGTCAGCTTTAAGATCATATGTTAGGTGCAATATGGCCACAGTAGCTGTTGCACCGATAAACTCTTACACAAACAACAATGTATCACCATGGCTATCATATTTCCCCCTCCCCATTTGCTATCCTTTATACAGAAATAATCAGGTGTTCTTGTTATTAAATTGGTATTAAATGGATCATAAGAAATACTAAAACCATTGATTTTCATTTTTATTCTCTTTAGGCTGCAGTAGCACAGAGAGATCGCATTGCACATCGAATGAGATCTGCAAAATCTGAATGTGTTTCAGAACCGAGCACGAGTGGTACAGTAAGTATGAGGCGCAGAAATAATTCTGAGTCTGCAGGTGTTCAAAGGAGAAAAGGTGAACATATTACAGAAATTAGAATACCAAATAGTTCCTCGTTTGGAGAGGAATCCAGTCAAGGAATCAATAGGACTCGCAGAAAATCTGGTGGCAGACCAAGGTCTTACTCAGAAAAGAAACACCACAGTCAAGATAGAGATCGAGCACATAGTCAAAGTGCAGATAGTTCTAGTGGACATGAATTTAAAAAGGGACCTGGAAAAAAGTCATTGTTGACATCAACTATAGACCAGACAATTGTTCCAAATGGTACTTCAACTGTGATTTGCAAAGTGAGCCAAAACATGAATGCTAGTAGTAACACCTCATGCAGTACTTCTGGACATGATAGGGCTGACATAACTTTGTGTGGAGTAAAAGAAAGTAGTTCCTCATGCCAAATTAATGCAGCAACACATCCGTCTAATGGTACTGCATCTGTGAGCAGCAAGGTGAACTAGTCTGCAATTCAAAAGGTAACATTTGT
Organism: Mastigoproctus giganteus; assembly: GCF_048544385.1. Taxonomy (NCBI): domain Eukaryota; kingdom Metazoa; phylum Arthropoda; class Arachnida; order Uropygi; family Thelyphonidae; genus Mastigoproctus; species Mastigoproctus giganteus. The sequence continues at coordinate 57,520,495 of NC_143577.1, forward strand.
CATCTTATTTCTGTAGCAGTATTTGTTTTTATTTGACCTAGCAGTATTATAATAAACAGGTGAAACCTGGTGTATTTTTTTATTTTTTTTATATTAGTGTTCATAGATGATCATGGTATCAATAGTAGTAGTTAATCATAGGGTTGATCAACAGATAAAGTGTATTGAATTTGTCTTGTGGATTTTCATCACACACTTTGCTAAAAAGATATAGTAAATACAGTGTCTCAGAGTTACGTAATCTCGGACTTTTTTTTTTAAAAAAAAGCAATTGATAACAACAAACATGGCACACAAATTACGCAAGTGAGATGCAGAGTAACAAGTTTACGAAGCCTAAAAATTACGAATGAAGAGAAGGTTTGAAAATTTATTTATTTTTTAATATGACATATGACTGAAGATTTCAGCGAAGGGGACACACATTTCACCATAATAATGTGAAAACCCACAGAATTCCAGCCATTGGTATTATCACACAAAAAGATCGAGTTTACTACCTGCTTATAATAGATTTCACTAACAGTAAAGCCCAATAAACTGGAAACTGTAAGTTGTTTTTATTATTTTATGGTAGTAATCTCCAGAAATGTGCTTTAGTAAAATGTGAGCTCGTGTGAGGTGATAAGTGTGTTTCTGCCTTAACCCTGTGAAGTTCTTTAAAGAAAATTTCATTTTGACCATTGTCATGGTGCCCACTAAGGGCATAAGTGACAGCACTACCAGTAAATCTACCAAGAAAAGGAAAGCAATCGATTTGGATCAGAAAATTAAAATAATAAAGATGTATGAAAATGGTCAAACATTAACATGTATCATGCGGTGTTTAGATTTGTCAGTGTCAACAGTGAAAACAATAATAAAGGACAAAGAAGAATACAAGAAGTGGCGAAGGGATTGGCACCAATGAAGTGAACTATAATAATCAAGGCTACGAAATACAATCCGTTTTTAGAGTACAATAATATGTTTTTTTTTTTTCCTTCCTTTTGTGTTTTCTTTTCTTATATGTCACTCTGGCTACTCCACCACTTTCCCCAGATAAAGTTTTTAATTGAACTCATTAAAAATATATAACTATTTTTCTTCATTCTTCTGAGGATATTATATGGTTTTTGTAATTTTGGCATATCGGGGATATAGTAGCAATATTTTATTAGTCATTCCCGAGTTACGTAAAACTTGACTTACGTAAGGAGACCTGGAACATATCTTTTATGTATGCCGGGGACTTACTGTGTGTAATATTGGAAAGATATGCACCTATTTATTATAAAACAGGAAGCCATGCAAATGCTAGTTTTCTTTGAATGGATTGATCCCCTGCATTTCAGTGCTGTTGCTGAGTTTATGGTGTATTTGTTATTTGTAATATGGCTGTTTCAATAGATAACTCTTCAAACTAATGGTTGAAAGAAATTGTTTGCATGGTTCCCTACTTTATAGCAATTGAATGTGCATCCTCTTATACTAAAATGATTATGTAGAGGAAGATAAAGCCCCTTTTTTCTGTTTGGATAGATAGTTGACATTTATTGTTTAGCATTTTATCTGCATATTTTTATATATATGTGTATAAAAGCAATTATTTACTGAAAGGTTGAGACTATATGCTTGCATATACATTCTTAACTGGTTGCATGTATAGAGTATGATCTTGATATACTGTGGTTGTTAGTGCATTGCAGGTGTGAACCTCCTCCTACCTAATACAGTATTTTTAAAAAAAAAAAAAAAGGTATGATCAAAAATTTAAAGGGCTAAACTAATATGCAAAATGATGAAGCTTACTGGTTATATAGGTCTCCTTCGGAGTCCCTTTGCCACTATATACACAGATTCAAATATTCCTGCAACTTCTATTAACATTCCTGATTGCTTTTCTTGGAGTCACTGATAGTTCTTGCCTTGCATTCTGAATAATTTTGTTAGTCCTTGCAAATCTGTGACCTTTCAAGTTTGGTGTGGGGAAGGATTACAGGAAACTAAATCTGATGAGTATGGCAAATGAGGAACCACAGTGGTGGAGTGCATTGTCATTATGGAAGTGTCAGTTCCCTGTGAAGCCCCCCCCCCCCCCCTTTTCCATCCACTTTCTCTGAACAGCACTGCCCAATCACCATTTTTAGTATTCTTGGCTCATAATTTGACCATGAGGGAAATTCATAACGAACAATCTTGTGAGCCAAAAACTAGAATGGGCACATTTGATTAAGATTGCCTTTGGACCGTTGAGAAGATGGACTCTTCTTCAAGGTCCATCGAGAGTACAGAGTCTTTGTTTCCAGGTCATAACCATATACCCATGATTCATTTCCAGTAATGATCGAAAAAATGTGGGTTAGCAGCAGCACATCTACAAAGATCTTTACATTGACCATCAGTGAGGATACAAAGCTGAAAACTTGGCTGAAATAAGTTGCATTCCCAAATCTTGTGTCAAAATTGAATGACATGTCCCATGAGAAATAACAATTTCACTAGCAGATTTGTAGATAAACATCGATCACTTCTGATCAGATCATGAACATGATTGTGAAAAAGTGATCCATTTGTATTAGTATTAGTCATGTAGTGCAATGAGTACCTAGGTTACCATATGGTTAATACTTACAAGCAATTGAATCATTGATATTTGGTGCCTCCGTGAGCAGCAGCAGCAGCGCTTCTTGATTAGACCGGGGTTCGAGCCTGTGAACCACCAAATATAGAGGATGCGGAAAGGTCAAGCGATGACCATCGCATATTCCCAGAGCAATATGGCCTTAGTTGCTAATGCTCCTAAAAACCAAATAACAACAACAACATTGATATTTGAATTTGAAGAGCAGCTAGAGCAAGGACAGTTCTCTAGAGGAGACCTATCCTTGCTCTAGGGCCACTTGTGCAACATATTTGATGGATAAGGGGCCCTTGCTATATTGTGAAACAACGTGTAGCATCTTCTCTGAAAGTTGTTTTTAACATTTTGTTGGTTTCTTTTGCACTGTTTTTCTAATTTGAAACAAAATTTTATGCAAATTTGCTGTCCAATAAAATCAGTTTTTTTTAAAATGCAACAAAATTTATAAAATGCCTGTTCAGTGCAGCTAATTCAAACTGACTGCAGATGAACAAATGCTACAAGCAGTACAGTGTCTTCAGATGTGTTGCAGCAAGTTACAACTCACCAGATGCTACAATTCCAAGATGCAAAGTCAGCCCACAAATTTTTTTATCACATATCAAAGGAAACGATTGAAGTGTTTTATTTTTTTATTATTTTTTGATGACTATGAGAAGAGGAGAAAAATCATACTATTTACAAATGAGTTGCAAGTTGGAGTGAAGTATGAAGTTGTGCAGACTACAATAGTAAGTTTATGGAAAACGCCATTAAATGATGATCTTCTTATTTAGATGGAATCAAAATGTGTTGCACAGTAGTGGCAAAATAATATTAATTTTGATATCTAAGAATGTGAATGGAAGATGAAATAGTAACAGCATTTCAAAGAAAAATGTGTGTGGGAAGTAAAGAAAAGTTTATATTTCATGGGAATGTCAACCATGCATATTCCTCAAGTCTAGCAGATAAGAGGAATAATCCTGCTCAGTTACAAATTGGGCATACACTTGATCTACTCAGACATGAAGGCCATCCTCAATGTCATAACTGTTGAGTTCTGCTAATGGCACAGCATATACTAAACAGCACAAAATTCGAAGGAGAATGCCGTGGAGCATTTCAGGCTTTGATTAATACACAGGACACTGCAAGTAATTCTAGGTGATTGACAAAACGTTACAAACATTTCTTTCTTTTTAAGGTTTATTTGGTTTATCTCCAGCACATAACAGTTGATATGAAATTAATATATATAGTATGAATCAGAGCTGTAATACTCAATATGTTCTACGTTGATAATAATATTAGTAAATTAATAAGAGGAGTTTACCTCAATATAGTACGTGGAACACTTCCGTATGATACCCTCCAGAAATTAAAACGGAAAAAACGAAAAAATCGACAACTTACCGGTCCATTAAAGTAAAATATAAATAATTAAAGTAAAATATAAATAATTAAATAATCAATTTAACACAATTCAAAATCAATTCAAAACAATTAAAATTCAAATTAACGCAATTAAAAGAATAACGAAAATATTCAAAACGATCTTCCTTCCTGAAGCTGACAATGCTTTTCGACCGACTGTCGTGATCACAGGAATGAAAATCACCGAATCAGGCTAAACCTGCAACTTAATAATATTCATTCTAGACTCAAATTTACATTGGAAAGGGAAGATACGGATACTAAATCATTAAACTTTCTAAATTTCACGCTTACCCGGGACTCGAACAAAATACAATTTAGCATCTATCGAAAACCCACAAACACCGGTATGCTTCTACATTATAATAGCTACCACCCGTTCACCTACAAAAGATCGATTATCTTTAATCAATTTCTAAATGCCTATAAATATTCAACGACGGATTCTGCTTTGGACTCAGAAATACAAATATTAACTAGCAGATTCTTGAACAGGGGTTATCCCATTAACACAATAAATCGAATTAGGGTACAAGCTAAGGATAGGATACAAAATACTGCACCAATCAACAATAGTAATATCAAAAAATACTTTATTTCTGTCCCATACGTTGAACAGTGGCACAAACAGCTTAACAGATTCTTTAAAGATACCGAATTTAAAATTATAGCTAGGCCTATACGGAAGTTACACACTATACTGAACAATCGCTCGGTTCTTTCCGCGTTCGCAACACAAATTAATGATCTAGTATACAACATTTCTTGCGGTGATTGCGACTCGTCTTATCAGGGTTCGACGCGGTTTTCTCTTAATATTCGTGTAAATCAACACGAAGCCTCAGTTCGTGCTTCTCGTTCAGCAGCGTCAGAATTAGCCTTTCATGCCATTTACGAAAAACATACTTTTTTATTTAACGAGGCCAAAATACTTAACGTTCAACGTAATTATACGCGACTATTAATTGCAGAAACCATTGAAATTAAATTACACGAGAATTCTGTTAATGTTCGGCGGCCATATTTGATCTCCGATGCGTGGACCTTTACGCGCATGTGCGAAGACACATAATCACTATTTAAGTTGCAGGTTTAGCTTGATTCGGTGATTTTTCATTCCTGTGATCATGACAGTCGGTCGAAAAGCATTGTCAGCTTCAGGAAGGAAGATCGTTTTGAATATTTTCGTTATTCTTTTAATTGCGTTAATTTGAATTTTAATTGTTTTGAATTGATTTTGAATTGTGTTAAATTGATTATTTAATTATTTATATTTTACTTTAATTATTTATATTTTACTTTAATGGACCGGTAAGTTGTCGATTTTTTCGTTTTTTCCGTTTTAATTTCTGGAGGGTATCATACGGAAGTGTTCCACGTACTATATTGAGGTAAACTCCTCTTATTAATTTACTAATGAAATTAATATAGGAATTGATTTATTATAGAATTGTGGTACATAAATATGTACCCAGCTGTACACTCTGAAATTGCACTTCATGTGAAGCTTTCCTCTTAACCTTCGTATAGCCTTTGGCTCAAACCTTACCTGCCAATATTTATGTAATGTAGATGATGTAATTGCATCACTTTTGTACTTTACAAAGAATTTTTTTTTTTTTCACAAGTACAATTAAGACTCATTTATTAGCACTACACAGAGATGTTTTTTGTATAATATCTTCATAGTGCAGTAAAAGATGTTGGCACAGCGACTCTTGGACATGGAACTCAAATAATCAGATGAATGCATCTGATGATTAATCATGGACATCAGAAGTTCATCAATCACAAAGTGAGTATGGCTCTTCTGATGTTGGTAAAAAAGGAGGAATTACTCTGAACTAGTTTCTCACAAGCCCTAGCAGCAAAAATTAATTAATTACACCACTTACTTTTCAACCGGTAAATGAATACAAGAATGAAGACAAATCTGAGGAGGGAGATGGCACAATTCATTCCAAAAGAAATGACAACAAAATCTTTGTGAAAAGTATCATAAAAGAATGTGTGTATATATGTGTGTGTGTATATATATATATATATATATATATATATATGTATAAAAACAACTTGTCTCTAATTGATCATTTTCATAAATTTAAATGTGATCCTGGTGAGTTCATATTTTACCCATTTAATTTTATTTCTTAGGTTACAATTGTTTATGTTCAGTATTATTTCATGCATAATATATGTGTGAAATAATATTACTTTGATAAGCAATATATTGTATTCTCTAATTTGGTTTTGAGAAGCATATTTATTGTTCTTGTTTTTTTTTTTGCAAGGGCTAACTTATGACTTGAAGAATCTTAAAGCATATGCTGTAAATAAGGACAGTAGGAGGGGTTTAACCTTAGTTGTATGTATTATAGCCATAGTATCTCTTTGCACCAATAGGTCTCAAACAACAAAAAATTATATGAAGGCTGGAGGCCTCACTATTATTAAATTTGCTAATTCTGACTAGGAACTCAAAAATATTTTAGGCTCTTTATCTAGGAAGTGTTCCACGTACTATATTGAGGTAAACTCCTCTTATTAATTTACTAATGAAATTAATATAGGAATTGATTTATTATAGAATTGTGGTACATAAATATGTACCCAGCTGTACACTCTGAAATTGCACTTCATGTGAAGCTTTCCTCTTAACCTTCGTATAGCCTTTGGCTCAAACCTTACCTGCCAATATTTATGTAATGTAGATGATGTAATTGCATCACTTTTGTACTTTACAAAGAATTTTTTTTTTTTCACAAGTACAGTTAAGACTCATTTATTAGCGCTACACAGAGATGTTTTTTGTATAATATCTTCATAGTGCAGTAAAAGATGTTGGCAGCGACTCTTGGACATGGAACTCAAATAATCAGATGAATGCATCTGATGATTAATCATGGACATCAGAAGTTCATCAATCACAAAGTGAGTATGGCTCTTCTGATGTTGGTAAAAAAGGAGGAATTACTCTGAACTAGTTTCTCACAAGCCCTAGCAGCAAAAATTAATTAATTACACCACTTACTTTTCAACCGGTAAATGAATACAAGAATGAAGACAAATCTGAGGAGGGAGATGGCACAATTCATTCCAAAAGAAATGACAACAAAATCTTTGTGAAAAGTATCATAAAAGAATGTGTGTATATATGTGTGTGTATATATATATATATATATATATGTATATATATATATATATATATATATATATATATATATATATATATATATATATATATATATATATGTATAAAAACAACTTGTCTCTAATTGATCATTTTCATAAATTTAAATGTGATCCTGGTGAGTTCATATTTTACCCATTTAATTTTATTTCTTAGGTTACAATTGTTTATGTTCAGTATTATTTCATGCATAATATATGTGTGAAATAATATTACTTTGATAAGCAATATATTGTATTCTCTAATTTGGTTTTGAGAAGCATATTTATTGTTCTTGTTTTTTTTTTTTTGCAAGGGCTAACTTATGACTTGAAGAATCTTAAAGCATATGCTGTAAATAAGGACAGTAGGAGGGGTTTAACCTTAGTTGTATGTATTATAGCCATAGTATCTCTTTGCACCAATAGGTCTCAAACAACAAAAAATTATATGAAGGCTGGAGGCCTCACTATTATTAAATTTGCTAATTCTGACTAGGAACTCAAAAATATTTTAGGCTCTTTATCTAGGCTCTAAAAGAAATGAAGGGCGATGTTATGAAAAGGCAATGCAACAGGACCTTAACTCAACAGAAACATTTTCAGTTTCTTCAAAAATAACTATGGTTGGGGAGGGGACTGTGTACATGTGATTAAATATAGTTATTAGCATTTAATCCAACGATAATTATCAATTAATTACCACAGTTATTACCTTTGTTATCAGCATCACATTCTGGAACATCTGCCAGTCCTTCAATACACTACTTTCTGTGATTAGAATATTCAGAAAAGAACTATTGATCATTGAGAGGAGGATTGTTTTCGTTTTTTTTTTTTTTAGTTTTTTTTTTAGGAGCATTAGCAACTAAGGCCATATTGCTCCGGGGATATGCGGTGGTCATTCCCTTACCTTTCCGCATCCTCCCTATTTGGCGGTCACAGGCTCGAACCCCGGTCTAATCAAGAAGTGTGTGCTATGCACTGCTACTCATGCCCACCTGGCTATGGAGGCGCCAAGAGGAGGATTGTGTGATCAAGGGAGTGGGAGAAGTTTCGGAATGTGATTCTTTTAAGAAAGGTAATAATCACAGCATAACATTGTATTAATTGGTAGTTATCCTTTAACAGTCATGATTAGACAAATTTTTTTTAATTGTATAAAAATTTTTTGTTTGATTTCAACTCTATTCCATTTTGATTTAAATATAAACATTTCTTTATTTTTTATTTTATTATTTTTTTACATATTTGTGTCCTAATACCATATAATTTTATATGTATTGGATTATGAATAAGTTTGCTTGTTATTAGGAAGTACAACTTGAAATATTTTCATACCATCATATTCTATAATTTGGAGTTTTTATTGATTTGGAGACAGGAAACTTGAATTTTGTGGTTGTAAAATTGGAATTGGAAATTCTTGCCAATATGCTCTGAGCTAATACAGAAAAGGCTGAGTTCCTGTGACTAGATTAAGGCTTTGGTGAGGGAATATTTATTGTGTTAGTCATGATTGATTTAAGGCTAGAAATAACCTTTATAATACAGTGAAACCTTAGAGAGGTGTTCATTGAACACCTCTCTAAAGTGGACACCTCTTGTGGATGCTCAGGCTTGTGTTCCAGCCACGGACACTCTCTTGTATGGATATGGACACATTGATGGCTGTCCTTTTTGATTTTTAAACCTCCGTGTAGTGGATACTTAGATTTTTTTTCAATAGTGACATTTCAGATGACTGCATTCATTGTTGGAAATGCACACAATATGCATTTTCATGGGTCTTCATTTAGCCACAAAGGCAAGTTAATTTCAAGGTCATTACAGTAACAGTGACACTAATTAGACTTCTGATAGTCACAGATTACTTACAGAGTAGATTGCAGAATATGTTGTTAATATGGTCATCACTGCTGATATAGAATTTACAAACTTCATTTTGATTATCTGAAGCAGTTCACTGGCATGTGCATCACTTAGCAAGACAATAATATTGTAAGCCTGACAGAGAAGGGGCAGAGTTTCAGTGTAAATTTGAGAATACATTTATAATACAGTACTATACACTGAGTGACCACTGAATTATGACCTAATACTTCGTAGGTCCTCTTTTTGCCCTCAGTACAGTTTCTATCCGAAGTGGCATTAATTCAACAAGATGTTGGAAGCGTTCGGGAGGTATGGCCAACCAAGCTGTGTGTAATGCGGTCAGCAATGCAGGTATGGAGGTGATTGGTGTAACCAGATGCCTGATATGCCTTTTCACAAGTGCTCTATGGGATTGATATCGGGGGAAGTTCGGAAGCCAATTGATATGCTGGAAGTTCCTCAACCATTCTGCGCAACAGTGCCCGATGGCTCGGCGCATTGTCATCTTGGAAGACACCATCGCCATTCGGGGAAAAAGTGTAACATAGCGGGATGTACACAGTCAGCAAGCAGTTGATGATAGCGGAGACCAGTGATACATTGTTCCACATGCACCAGGGGTCTAAGTTCCTGCCAGTGAAACATGCCCCACACCGTACAACCACCTCCACCAGCCTGCACTTTTGATACCACACGTGATTGATCAAGAGCCTCGTGTTGTTGATGCCAGATCCATACACAACCATCCACAGTGTGGAGTAAATAATGTAACTCATCTGACCAGCACACCTTCCAGTCTTCTAACGTCCAACTTGCATGCTCTTTGCACCAGGTGAGTCTTTTACGCCGATGAACCTTGGTTAGGAGAGGATGCCGTAGGGGTCGTCTGCTGGTATACCCCATACCTGCGAGCGTGCGATGCATGGTCATGGCAGATATTGTTCTGGATTGGCCCAATTTGTATTGGGTAGTCAACTCTTCAACGGTGCTCCACCTGTATGAGTCGTCAGATCCGGCGCTCATCTCTAACATCAACCTTTTGCTGACCTTTGCAGTTTTGTCGTCGGGTCGTTGTTTGACCGTTTTGACGGCAGTCCTGGTACACTTTAACTACAGCAGCTCTCGAACACACTACCACTTCAGTTGTTTGGGAAATTGAGGTACCAGCTCGTTGAGCACCCACAATCTGTCCTTTATCAAAGTCCGATAAATCCTTCCTTTTACCCATCACGTTCAGAATTTTACTACCTATTGAACCACTGAAACCTTACTTATGCTACGTAGGTCGACTAACTCTGCACTCTCATAACTCATGTGGTCAACGGGTCGCATTCAATTTTTATAGGGATGGTCATAATTCAGTGATCACTCAGTGTATAATAATTTTATTTTAAAAAATAAAATAAAATTAGCACCCTACAAACGAACTAATGCATTTGCATTGTCATCTACAAATGCATGCTACAATAATAAAACCGTTAGTCAAACTCAATCAGATACTTTCATTGAAACTAGTCTGTAGTCTATCACTGCTAAACATATTGTATGCCTAGAACCTTAAAAAAAAAAAAACACTCAAATATCTGGCTACTATCTATCTGTTCTTTAAGGCTCAGTTTTGTTTCTTGAGAGTGCATGGTTGTTACACTACTGTAGTAAATTTCAAGTGGACAGAATCTGAATGATTCTGTCCACTTCTGTGCAGAGTTCCAGGCCCAGGTAAGAATTTACATTCGCGTTCTTGTACTGTACTACAGTATATCTCAGAAACAGTTAATTCTGAAAGAAAAAGGTAGACATGATAGAATATTCTAGAAAAAAAAGTGTGGCATTTATAAGTTAGCTGAGCATTTCAAAATTGGAAAGATTTCAGCAGAAGCAATTATTAAAAATCAAGAAATGTTAAAATAGTGGCAAGAAAGTGGAAATAACTAAACCACTCAAAAGTCACCTACTAAAAAATGCTTTAGCAGGTGACTTTTGAGTTGTTTAGTTGGGTATGCAGTCAAAATCTTCCCATCTCTGGGCCTGTAATTCAAACTGAAGTTTTAGAAATTGGCACCAACCAAATTAACATCATAACAATTATGATGTTAATTTGGAAGCCATTGCTGCTTATGAAAATAAAGGCTGCCTTTGATACTTGTTGCATATTCACCAGAAAACATATTGAATGCTGATGAAACGTGTCTTTCTTTTTGCACATTTCCAGATAAAACAATGTGCCTTAGCGGGGTAATGTGCTGGAGGTAAAATGGCAAAGGAGTATAATTGTGCTTTTGTGTGTACACTTATGAAATACCTCTTGTTGTAGGCAAATTTATGAAAGCGGGGCATTTTAAAGGTTTGGATTAAACCAACTGGCTCAGTTGTAATAAGGATAAGTGAACCAGAACCAGGGTATGTCTGCTGGGAGCAACTATTAATGATGTCACCAACAGACTGTCAGATTTGGGGGGGGGGGTTAAGAGACTATTATTATTCATGTGAGGACTAATGACATTAAGCATACATGATCTGATGATTTGTTAGACAAATACGGGACCATGCTGAAGAAATGCTGCGAGTTAGATCACAATGTCTGTGTCTGCAATTCTTACCAGGCACAGTAAGAGGGATTATATGCTTGAAAGCCTTGTGGATTAACTTAAGGCTTGATGCTCTGCAAGGCTATTGGGGGGGGGGGGGCGCCTCTGTAGCCAGGTGGGCAGGAGCGGCAGTGGTAGCACACGCTTCTTGATTAGACCGGGGTTCGAGCCTGTGACCAAGAAATACGGAGGATGCGGAAAGGTCAGGGAATGACCACCGCATATCTCCGGAGCAATATGGCCTTAGTTGCTAATGCTCCTAAAAACCAAATAACAAACAAGCTATTGGGGGGGGAAATTTCTATCAGCTTGGCCCGCACTTGTAGGTAGAAGGAATCTGTTTTGTAGAGACGGGATACATTTAAATAAAGGTGGTGCAAGAGTTTTTGCCAGTATTATTGAGGATACCTTAAAGGTTCAGGGAAACTTCTAGTTTATTGGGAACAAGGGTAATATAGATATGCGTTTATCTGATAGACATGGTCAAATAGACACTTGTATACCTTAAGAGTTCTTGTTTGTTACCACAACAGAACATATTAGCAGTATGTTGTGAGGGCAGAAACATTTCAAATGAGTAGGCAGCTAATGCCAGGGAAGCGAGCATAAATAACTTTAAGGAGTGTGTCAGGGTAGTTAACTATACAAGAACACTAAGTCTTAATTGTTTGTACAGTAATATCAGAAGTGTCGTCAATACAATGAGTGAATTCGACTGCTGGTTAGGACAAGTAACGCTGACATAATAAAGCTTACTGAAACGTGGTGACACCTGGAGTTAGGGGATGATGAGTTTCTGTACAGTTTGTATAATGTATTTAGGAAGGATAGGAAAGATAGAAAGGGTAGTGGAGTCATGCTTCTTATCAAAAGCAGCCTAAGTGCAACAAAAACTTTCCCAGATTCAGACGTTTTGCATATTAGTATAGAATCTGTATGGGTAGACTGTATTGTATAACTACCCACGTGGTTTGGAATACAGTATTTATGAATGTTTAACATTCATTTTTTGCAATTAAATGTTTATATTTTCGATTTTGTTGATACTTGATACTTGGGAAAAAAACTCGTAAAGCGAGAAATGCCTGTACTGTGTTCAAGTATGGAAACTGCACCTAAAGAAAGACATTGTTCTTCCTGAAAGGGTCCAAAGATGGGTAACTTGCCTGGTGAGATCTGCAAAAGGCCACCCATATGAGGAAAGACTTTGAATATGTGGGTTGCACAACTTGGAAACTAGGCACCTTAGAGGAGAATTGATAGAGGTGTTCAATGCTCTGAGAGGCATAAGTAAAATAAATGAGGGCAAAATTTTCATGGTTATAAATGATTCTAGATCTGGATAATTACCTACAGGTGGAGGGAAACACATAGGTTGTCCATTTCCTTTTCTCTTATTAATTATTTTTTGTTATTTTATTTTTTATTTTATTATTATTATTATTTATTTTTTTTTTTTGGCTGTTGCAGCATAAGCCATAGGTTTCCTTGCACCATGTGACCATTGCTAATACTAACTCAGTGTAAATTGGAAATCAAGCAATAAGGGTTAACACTGCCACATCACAATTCCACCCACACATAAAACTGAATAATGTTGAAATGGTGTTTTTTCCTCCTAACATCACATTCTCTTCTCTACTCAAGGAATAATTGCAAACTTTTAAGGTGAAATATCAACAAATGGTTCTTAAACACCTGATTTAAAAACTTGACAAAGACAAAAGTTGTTCTAAACTTTGCAAAAGTATAGATGGATTACAGTCTATAGTCTGGATTAGTGCAATATGGAATGCAGTGAGCCAGTCTACAATTAAAAACTAGTCCACAAAGGAGGATTTGATTTGAGTGTTAGTCGGTGTGATGGTGAATTTGTAGATGTAGCTGATGCATCCATACTTAATGGTTTACTATGGACACTAGGAAATTCTTCACACTGAGTAGTAATGAATACATTTCTGTAGACTAATGTAGTTGTGGAAGGCATAAACACTGAAGCAAAAGACATTGTATGTGAATTTATGAACAATGAAGAACTTATGGAGGAAGACGTGAAGAACCTGAAAAGGATGAACAGCAGTGTGACCCCAAATAAAAGAAAATATGCTAATGCATAAGATTACCTAAACACATTAAAAGAATTCTATTTGAGCAAAAATGATGAATATAGAGTAAAACTAGTAAGCGATCTAATTATCCACAATGAAAATGAAATTGTCAGAATGAAATACTCTAAACAAAACAATTTATATTCATATTTTACTAAAAGTTAATGTTGTTTTATAATAACACAAATAAAAGTTTTTTTATTAAAAGTTGATTGAAACACAAATGTATAATGATAAGCAATAAAAAAGTGTGTTAAGCAGTTACAATGTTCCTTACAGTGTTCCTTCTTTAAGAAGTTACGTCAGAAGTTACAGTGTACATTTTCCTGAATTTTTGAAACTGACTACATCTACACTGACCTCAGCAAAGCGGACACTTCTTCTGTCCCAGTGGTGTCTGCATATGTTTATACTTTACTATAAATATGCATCCCACTTTACTATAAATATGCTTGATATATAAAAACACTGTAGTTTTATTATGCTTTCATAAATGACTATATCTAAATTGCAGGGACAGTAAAAACCACTGGTGAGAAATTTTTTTTTTTTGGTAGTTGTTGGTGCATCGGCTTCTGTGGCCATAATGCACCTCCCAAGGTTTTTGCAGTACTTTGATCCAAGCCCGAGGTGGGATTCGAACCCGCAACCTTTGGGTTGCCAGGCAGGCACTTTACCCACCTGGCTAGCCCGGTCGGCTTGGTGAGAAATGATACATTATGTTGAAATTGAAAATAGCAGGCACTGGAAGGCAGCAGTGTAAAACACATTACGAATTGTCTCACCTCTCAGCTTGTTTCTATGTAAACAACACATATCATACCCATAACTAAAGTAAAACTTTATGGGAAATTAGGAAGGTAACTGGACCCCTAATCTCAAAGTGTGGCATTCAACAACCCACTATAGATATTTCCCAGGTGGGCCTATTATATCCCATGCCATCACTGCCATGTGAAGGATAAGTATGAAAACATTGACAGAGGATGATTAATTTGGAACATGATTTGTGAGTTACTATTTCTAAAAATGAAATATAATTGAAAGAATAATAACGAAATAAGTCAGTTGTAGACAAGTAAACTTTGTGAACTTGATATCAATTCACTTTGAATTGTCTTGACCACTAATTAAGTAGTCAAGTGGTGGGTGGGGGAGATACAGGTGTACAAGGTGTGGCTAAAATGAAAAGAGAATCATTGCTTACCAATGTCTTACTACTGCACATGTTACCAACATTCACATTGTGTTGTAGCTTGTTTTTTCCTATACGGATTAGTTTTTGTTTCATTGCTATCTGTTAAGTTTTGATTGAACTGTGCCTATTTAAGTGAATTAACCCTTCAGCAGAAAAATGAGGATCATAATTTAGAGCAAAGAAATGTTATTAAATTTTAGGATTCACTGATAACAGGAGATGAATCCTGGGTCTTTCAGTATGATCCACAAACCAAACATCAAAGTATGCAATGGCAAACTCCCTCTTCTCTCTGTTTAAATAAAGCAAGAATGTCTCAATTGAAGTTAAAGTCCATGCTTGTCATTTCCTTTGTTGTTCATTATGAATTTGTCTTGCCAAATCAGATGTTACATTTAGATTTTAGGAAGACTTCATGAAGAGTTTTTAATAATAATAAAAAAAAAAAAAAAAAAATCAAGACATTAGAGCCTCAGACTTTTTTCCCGTTCCTGAAAATTAAAATCCACCACAAAAGAAAATGATTTAAGGACTTCTACTACTGTTTTATATCTTGGAAATTATGACTGGAGTGCTGCATAGGCACAGCTGGAGAGTACTTTGAAGGGGATAAACATTGAAATTGTTGTATTTAAGATAATAAATGATTTTAAAAATATTTCTCATGTCTTTAAGTCACACCTTGTATGCGTATGCTTTGAGTGACCATTCTTCAGGTCTGTGTGACTACTAAATACGGTAATTTTCTTATCACTCCTTTCCTTGTGAACTCTGAACTTGTGTGGTTGTCCTGGAGTATATATATATATATATATATATTTTTTTTTTTTATTATTATTATTATTATTTTTTTGTAGTTGTTAGCGCATCGGCTTCTGTGGCCATAGTGCACCTCCCAAGGTTTTTGCAGTATTTTGATCAAAGCCTGAGGCGGGATTCGAACCTACAACCTTTGGGTTGCCAGGCAGGCACTTTACCCACCCGGCTAGCCCTGTCGGCCCTGGAGTATAAACAGAATATTTACTTATAGTGGGGATTAGGTGGCATTTTATACACATCATAATAATTCTCTCACAAGGTGGGACTTTGAAATGTGAATGTTGAATGAATAACCTTTTATTTTAAATGCCTCAGTGTTACTTGTATCCTTAGCCCTCCTGGCTATACATAAATTATGTTACTGCAATTAGAACATATATTTAGGAAGGGATGAATGTTGCAAACAGATCTGAGATGTCTGTGCTCTTGTTTTAGACATAATGATATGTTATATAAATACCACAGATTTTGTTTTTATATTTCTACTGTGTTAAAATGTTATTTATTTATTTAAATATTTTATTATTTTCTTTTGCAGGAATTTAAGTTTGCCATTTTTGCCAGAGACCTTCATCATGTGCAACTAAAGAAATACTGCTTTTCAAGGATTGTTGGGGTGAATTGGAATGGCTTTACTTGATTTGATATCTAGTGCATGCCTAAATGCCAAATACATGTTCGAAATGGAAGTAGGATTTTCCTGCTTTTGCTTTAAACTTGTGATCTTGAGGCAGACACCCTACCTGTGACACTTCTGAGTAAAGTTGCAAATTTCCTTGTGATGAAAAGAACTGAGTTGTGTATATTCAGGACCTTCGGTGCTAAATGGGGTCGTATGCAAGCAAAACTGGACCCACTACAAGGTTGTCAGTAGAGTTCAAATTATGTACTATTTTACTATTACTGCTTTTCAAGCCTTCCTGTGGAGAAGGTTAATTACATACAGACTTGTCCCCCACCTTCCTGTTTTGTTGTTGTGCCTTTGCCAGATGAGCCAACTGATTGGTTATTGGCTAACTGCTACCTATTTACTAACTGTATTTGTATTGAGAAGATGAAAAAAAAAAGAGAAAAACCAACGGGGGACAGGTTTTGTGTTTTGTAAATAAGTGTAATTTGTAGTTTGGAAAAAAAAAGAAAAAAGTGTGTGTGCTGGGAATGGGGATTTTTAAATAGTATCTATAAGGAGAGGAAAAAGAAAAAAAAAAAAAAAAAAAAAAAGTTTAAAAGCCAAAGTGGATTAGCGTCCATTATGTAACAATTGCTTTTTGTTTCTAAAGTACGTGTAGATAGTGAATAGTTCTGGATTTCTATACACTTTACAAATGAAGGGTGTGTGTGTGTGCGTGTGTGTGCACGTGTGTGTGCACGTGTGTGTCACTTGCAAGTTCTGTATACTTTTTGTAGCATTTTGCCAATCATAAGAAAATTATTGGATTATTTTAAGAGGTTTTGAAGTGTTTTGGAATGTGTCATTGATATGAATTGCTATTATGAACATTTTCTTTATGTTAACTGTTGATTAACCATAAATTCGTTGATTTTCATTCACAAATGAACAGTATTCATAATATGTGTATATATATACAAAATAGGGGGATGAAAACAGGGAAAATACACTATCCCATTCTTCAGTATTGTGATTTCATAATCTTCTAGTACTTTACCATGCTTTACAAGCTAACATCTGGATGGCGGAAGAGGTTCCTGTTTAAGTTGCTCACCATATATGCATAGTCATCCATAGTTGGATTTTGTATTAGCACGGTGCTGGGAGACCTTTGAACTATTTGAAGATTATTTTTACACACTGTTTCTGTATTCTTCAGTATTGTCGAAGTAAGCTTTTATATAATCAGGGGAAAATTGTGGAATTTGTTTCTCTCCTCTGTTGTTAAATTTTCTCATCGGCAGGATGTTGATTGTATTTGTTATCCTTTGCTATAGAATCAAATAACCAAATTGTTGGCTTTGATTATTTTCCAATGGCAATTTATGTATATCAGTTATGGCCATTTTGTAACACAAAACCTTCAAAAGAGTTGGACTTGGAATTCTAGCTAAAATTATCAAAAAAAAAAAAAAAAAAAAAAACCTGTAAGTTATTTTGTAAATAGATATTGATCCCCTTGTTCCAAAGTCAAAGACCACAGAAATATGTGGAATTTTTTCCATTGTTTAAAGTGCCTGTTCATAAATGGTGTTTTTTTTTTTCTCCTGCCACTACACTGAGAATTTTGTGTTTAACGTACACAGATTTTAACATTGTATGAAAGGGAATTTTCTTTGCTTTTTTTTTTTTTAACTAGTATGTGTGATTTAAATATTTCATTGTGTGTAGACTTCAGAGGAGGCATTTTTGACATTATGTATCAGTGTTGAAACTATCTTATATAATAAGTGATTTAATCATAGGAATAAAGGGAATACTAGAATTGGGGAAGTACTTGGTTTGTTTTTTTTTAATTTCAAAAATAAATGCAAGCACCAAAGTTAAAAGCAATTATATAAACAGTGAATTTTCATTTTGACAGTTTTGACCCCCCCCCTTCCCCATTTATGCAGCTTTTGAAGCTTTACATTGTGAAATGATGATATAAGAAATAGTATTAATAATTGCTGGAAATATCCAGAATTTAGTCTGCTGATGTACAAAGTACTATTACATGCTTTTGGTTTTGCCAACCACAGTTACTCTAAAAAGTAAATAATGTAAAGAACTTGCACCTTGGAGATAGTATTGTACATTATTTATTTGAGGTGCTATGAACAAAAGTATTTCTGTCATTAGATGGTTGACTTCTTATGTAAGAATTAAAAATATAAGAACACTTCACTGCATATAATTAAAACATATTTATTAAATTTCAAGATCAAATGTGGTGAGCAAACTGAAAAGATGAAGAAAAAAAAAAGAAAAGGTAAGCTACTCTTACATGCTGTTTACAGTTCTTTTGTTAAAGCATCTTAAGTGCAATCCTGACACTGGTGACCTGGATAATATCCTTTGTTTAGTTGGATGTTCCGGAAGAGATATGATTTGATAGGACAGAAATTGTGGGCTGATGAGGGATATAAGGAGTGGTTGTTTTCGTGTCCACCAGTGGGGGGGGGGGTTAAGTCCGTTAGTGTTGTTTTCCCATTCTCTTTTTACAGTGAGCTTGGCAGATCACCAGTGATGCCGAACTTTGAATTTTAGTCAGAATTATCAAAACCTCCAAGTTATTTTGTAAATGGATATTGATCCACTTGTTCCAAAGTTAGACTACAGACAATTATTTAAATTGTATTGCTCATCAATTGAGGGAAAGGAGAATTTAAGAAAGCCTGACCATTTGCCATAACCCACAATGAAATATCAGTAGGAACAAGGGGATCCCCCTTCCCAACTGCCCTTGTTCTGTACATAAGCACAAGCTAAGCCACAACTATTCTTAACTCCACCCAATGAGGACAGATGGGTTCCAGACAGGCAGATCCTAACTGATCTCTCCCTCCCAAGTGATGATAAGATCAAATAACAGCCCTACCATGTATCCTTAATCATCCCATAAGTTCTGATCAAGCCAGGCCATCCAGAATATCTATCTCAAAGAAAGGATGTTATATCACCATAGGTGAAGGCTGGTGAAGTAAGAAAAGGACTAGACAGCATGTAAGTCTGTAGTTCATCCCCCCCCCCACATCTTCTCATTTTACCTATAATTGTTCTTGCAAAAGAAGAGATTGCAATGTATGACATGTAAGTTCTGTAGTGTTTATAATATGGATATAAAAGTGAAAAGGAATTTTCTTTCTTCACAGAGATATCAGGCATGTGATATTCTGTGAGTGGAAAAGCAAAATATAAATTATGAAAATATAAAGAATCAGAATTGTTTAAATTTATTATGGGTACCTTTTATACATTCAAAATTTATGCTTATGAATGGTGTACATATATGCACTTTCAATAACTTCACCCATAAGATGTAGAAAGGGGCTTTGTCAAAGTTTCCCATCCCATATAGATACAAAAAAAAAAACACAAATCAATAGAGTTGAATGAAAAAATAGAATACAAATGAATACAGTTTATTAAAGAATACAGTTTATTAAAGAGAATACCCAATTATTGCAAGTTATTTTAAAAAAAAAGAAATACAGTATTTAATAATATCAATAAATCCTGTAATGCAAGATTATAGCTGACGACTTGACAGCAGTTATTTTCTGATGGATGGACATGATTTTTACATTGCTGATAATTTTCAGATTATGTTGCTGATTCTTTTTATGTTTTTTCATTAACCAGGAACTAACAAGTTGATTCAAAATATTGAATAAGATCTTGGCATTTTTGAAATGATGGAATATCAGATGGCAATACTTCACAAATGATTCCTCCCCATGCTTCATTTTGTTCCTCCAAGGAATAAAGCTGTAAGCTGTGGTGACCAGGCATCCCGGTGTTCTCCCTCATATTTCTGTGACACATTTATGGTTTTTCAAAATTTTAAGCATTTTTTTTTTTTTTACAAGTAGGATACAGCTTCATTTTGTATGTCTTTATAGCTTTCATAGCATTAGACCTCAATGTTAAATCAGCTAACTACGATCTAAATTGAAAAGAACCTTGGAAACTCTTATGGTCAGTGATAACAGGAATTGAACCCAGACCTCTCCAAACAAGTGCCAAGAGGCAAACTGCTATACTGTCATGAAGGATATTGTTATGTAAGCTAACATAAATTTAACACAATTTTTATAAGAACAAAATATGATTATAGCAGGAAGAAATTCAATAAAAATTTACAAAACAAAATTGAGACTAATTTACTCATTAATATCAAATATAATTAGTAAAACTTGGTTCCTGATTAATTTTGTTGCAATACTGCTTAATGATTCCTCAAACATATCTGAAATTAAAAAATATTTGAGAAACAAGTATTGCTTGCTTTTCATTTTCAGAGAAAAAGTTAACTGTCATGGATTTAAGCTTTAAAACTCAGTTTTGTTCCATCTGAGCATCTTATTACCCTAACTATATAGGCAGTCGTTGAAAGGAGATTATAGATGGCATATACCTGAGATGCTACTGGGCACCATTTTACATAAAGCAAAATAGGTCTTTCAAAAATTTACTACTGAATGGGAAACTAACCTTAGACCTAATTCAGTAATTAAAAAAAAATATTTTAGAAAGGAACAGTGGACTTGGCTCATTGCTACCTTTTTGTTGCTACTAGCTGTGAACAAACGAAATATCCAAAGAACCTGCTGAGATGAGTATTTATTATGTAATGGAAAGAAAAAGGTGTATTAAATTTTCAGTTATGTTTTTCATTTTAGATTTTCACTCTGTGCTTACCTGGCAGAAGAGATAAGTTGGTCCTTAGCAAGCTTGTAGTGTCTTTTTGTTGGTTCTCTGAAATCTTCAAAAACTACGAATGGAATGGGGTGTTGAAAAAACAAACATGTTGATTACCATTTATTGTGTAATTCATCCTAATTACTCGTCTTAAAGTATATACCCATCGTACCATTTTTATACTAAGAAATTACTTGCCAGTTATATTACTAAACAGTATAAATAGGTATCAGCCCTTCCACTTTAATTACATTTATACTGTATTTCCAGTTAATGCCATTAATGATAATTGCACATCTACCAACAGTACCAAAAATTGGCCCTTGTGTGTGCTTTATGATGCAAATGTATACAAATGGTACTCTGAGAATGCATAAAGATATGGATGCAGTGGCAAACTGGCATTCATGGCAAGTGAAATAGGTAGAGTAGGTAATAGCAACTTTAAAAGGGGTCTTGCGCATTTTATATAGCAAGCTATTATAAACTTCAATGAATTTAGGTGGCAGTGATGACAGCTTCTGAGGTATTTCTTGTGGGAAAATAGGCAGAAACAAAAGTAACTGCAGTCGCAACTCTGGCCCAATGAGAGCTTGAGGATGGATGTTCATTCTAGATAACACGTGCGGCATTCATGTTTTCACTACAAAGAAATCACTACAAAAAGACATCTGGTAGATGTCCTTGGCCAAATGAATTCCAACACCGGTTCTGATGTGGCTGTTTTAACAAAAATGTGCCGAAAACAGCATAGAAGGGAATTCACAACTGAGTGCCTCTTCAGAAACCTGTTGTCTGAATAAATAGGAAACCCCAAATACAATGTCTGCAGAACAGATTTTGAACTGCTGACTAAAGGCAGAAAGTTGGCCGGCAATTACAAATCAGAATGTATGATACCAGAGGTTGATAGCAGAACCAAAATCAAATTGTGTAGGGTTTAAGGAGCATCAGCGACTAAGGCCACATTGCTCCATATGTACTGTCTGTAAATTGCATGGTTCTATTTGCTGGATGAAAAATACGAGTTTCCAAGAGAGAAAAACCATGCCGCATTCACATGAGACCAACTAACAGCCACGTTCTGAAAAAGGCCCATAAAAATTCATCACAACAGGACTCGGCTCTGGTGCTTTCCACCTGGTGTGCAGAGGGCATCAGTTCTACCAACTGCTACCCACAAAGGCAAAATGTGTAGGAAAACATGAATGCCACATGTGTTATCTAAACAGTTCAAAGTGGTGGCACTAATAATTTGGAGCACCATTTGTTGGGAAGGCCAATAAGTATGCAATACTGCATCATGGTCACGTGGTTTAGCAAACACCTGGATGTTTTATCTTATCAGGTCTATGTTGGCATTTCTCTGTCTCATAGTCAATGGGATATTCTGTGATAACTAGTATGGGTCGATCCAAAAAAGTTCTAGAGTGGTTTGAAGAATATAATAGTGAGTTCCTACATGTTCTGACAGATTTTCCTCAATCTTTTCCAAGAAAGTATCAACTTTGGAATTTAAAAAAAAATCTTTTTTAATTGTGCTAAAAACATCTATTTTATGTATTCTCAGTCATGTGTAAAGTCTTTTTGGGTCAAACAGCACCGGCAGTAACCCCCCATCTCCACATAGTATACGTTGTTGTGTAATACAGCACGCTGTAAAGGGAAGAAATTTAAATGTATGGATATTGTAGTGTGTAATGTTTTGTACCATTGTTCATCTGGCCTTTTAGCCGTTGGGCTCCTAATGGGATCCACGCTTGGCCCCATGGAGGCATACCATGTAAATCCAGTAGCTATATTTACTCTGGCAACTCCTGCCACCTAATTTCCTGAGATTTCAGTGCAAGGATCTAGTAAAAAGAGACTATAATTTATGCTGAAATAGGGTTGTTGAATGGTTGACTTAAGTTTTTGAGTGTGGGTTTGTAATAATTTTGGTTTCATTAAATGTGGTCGTCACAAAGTTAGATAGTGGGGAGACTGAAGACAGGTGGGGTCAATAGAGAAGGCAATCCCAGATGGTTAGTGAGGCATGCCCATACCCCACCAGAGGGAAGAAAATTGGGTGTGGAATAGCCAGCAGACAACCCCCCCCCCCCCCACCTACAGGATGTAGGAAGAAAGTACCATACAAGTGCACTGGCATGGAAGGCCAATGGTCTTGGCAGCAAGCTGCAGCAATAGTCCTGATAGTGTGTTCGTTTTAGAGGTCACAGCTGCTGGTGTCAGGTTCAGGAGATGTGTAGAGCGAATTCTGACTTGGTGATCACTGGTGTCCTGCTGCAGAGGGATTTTTAGACAGTTGAGCAGTGGACCATCGATTTCATGTCCAAACACCTGTTGCACAAACTTCGTGAATGCCAGGAGCTTCTCCCTCTAGTCTAGAAGGTGATGCTCCAGTCCTGCTGGTGGATATGTGAGTTCCGTTATAAGTCGACAGCGGAGGTCCTCAATGGTTGCAGCTGTACATAATGGACCATGTTTCTGTCTCCACATGTGCAGAGGGGAGCTTCCATTATTTGAAAATAGGTTAACTTGGTGTTGAAGGCACCATGGCCTGTTGAGAAATGTAAATAGACCTGGGTGGAACCAGGAGGGGATCTAGGATATACGTGTCCGATTATAGGCAGGAACTTCCTAGTAATTTCCCCTTTTGTTGAAGCAGACCATCTTTCCTGCCATGACTGCTGCACATGATTCTCAAGTCTGGTCCTCTTCTAATTCCTGCTAGGTTGATGGCGTATTCCCCCAGAGTGTGGGGTAATCTTTTGGTCAGGTAGTATGTCATTCTGCAGCATATTACTTCTAGAACCAGTGGCAGGACGCTCGCTAGGACTAAGAGGACATGCGTACTAACAGTACGGTAGGCACGTGTGATGACCAGGAGTAAGTGTTGTCATACGGCACCAAGGGTTTCCCCCACCTTCATGTTGCTTTCATTGTGGGTGAACCAGTTTGCTGGGAAATGCCAGAGATTTAAAAGTGTGGGAATTGTTCATCTGGTCATTTAGCTGTTTGACCCCCACTTATGCCCTGTGGAGGCTACAGGAACACAGTAGCCTTAGATTTGCTCTGGCAGGTTCTGCCCCTTAATTTCCTGGGATTTTGGCGGCTAGCACATGAAAAAAAAATTGTGCAATCGCAGGAGTAATATCGTTTAGGTTTGCTAGGCCAAGTTTTGGGTGTAAGGTAATTTTATCCTGTTAAATTTTTGTTATGTGGGGTTTTTGCTATGATGGTGGAGAGGGGTAGACTGAAGGTGTGGGGAAAGACAGAAATATAGGGCCAACAGAGTAGATAGCCCGTTTTCAGTGGGGCATGCCCCACTGAAACTTCCTTGTGGGTAGGAACAACGTTTCCTACCCACAAGGAAGTGGGAATTATAGATGAAGGGACTAGGGAACCCTCTTTAGATTGCCATCAGGCTGTTTCCAGCTGTGCTGCATTTTAGTGTGCTCGGTTTTGTCACACATGGGGCAAACCCCATTCCTGCTTTTTTTTCCCCGTGTGATCAGCACTCTTCTTGTCCAAGTACTAGTCACCCGTGGGTTTTTTTTTTTCCTGTCACATTTGGTGGCGGTTTTTATCAATCTATGTACGTTGCTGTAGATAGCTATTAGTGTTTTTTCTCCTGGTGTATAGGTCTTACACATACTGGAGAGTGCCCTATATTCCTCAGTGTCCAGGAAGTGGTGCTTCAGTCCTTTTTTGGGAGGTATCTCATTCTTGTTATTAGTCTCTGAGGTCTTCATAGTGTTGACAATCATAGACTGTGGCTACAGCTTTCGCTCTCCCCACATGCAGTTGGGGTTCTCAACAAGCCCAAAGCCAAACAGCTTCTCCTTGTAGGGTCTGTGTCTGCTTAATAGCATTGTCATATGGTACCCTGGGAAGTACCAGGCTGGCTGCTTGGGTATATTTTCCGGAGTCTGGTAGAAACCATTTTGTTACTTCGCCTTTTGTAGTCTCCATCCAACTCTGTCAAATGTCTAGGGGGTGAGTGTGTAGCCTAATTTTTTCGTTTTTTAGGTTGCCTGCCAGGTCAGTCGTGTATCCTTGGTGGGTGGCGACCTCTCCCCTCCAGAAAAAACAGTGGTCCAGCGGGAGCGCTCCAGAAAGCACCTGCAATGCTGGGGTACTTACCGTGCTGCAAGCGTGTGTTGTTGATAGCAGTATGGTCCTTTGGGTCATTTTTAGTGTTCTTTTGTTGAGTTCCAGTGTCGTTTTTGAATACCACACTGCTGCTGCATAGGTGATTGCTGACAGAAAGGTTGTTTTGTAGTAAAGCATCAGGGTTTTTTTTCTCGAGTCTTCAATCTTTCCTTGTGATTCTGGGTACCACGCCGGAGTATCCTCTGATTTTTCTTCTTATATGTTTCAGATGTGGCTGGAATGGCAGGTTGTTATCTAGGATAACAACCTGAGTATTGAGCATCGTATGGTGTCCATCCAAGCTCTTTTTGTTAACCACCATTGTGCCCCATATGGAACCACATGGGGGAA
Source organism: Mastigoproctus giganteus (assembly GCF_048544385.1). Lineage (NCBI taxonomy): Eukaryota > Metazoa > Arthropoda > Arachnida > Uropygi > Thelyphonidae > Mastigoproctus > Mastigoproctus giganteus. The sequence continues at coordinate 57,546,149 of NC_143577.1, forward strand.
GTACGTAATCGCCTGGGTGAAGAAGGCTTTATAGTACAGCGTTCGCGTGCGTTTTTTGAGCCCGCAGGATTTTCGTGTTATGCTGGATATTAATAAGGCATATCTTATTTTTTTCTCTGAAGTATTGGAGTTGAGGGTGGAAGGACAGGTTGGTGTCTAGAACGACACCTAGATGCTGGATTTCGGCGACTAGTTTGTCTGTCTATGGATTTTAATTTGTGGTGGTCGTAAGTTCAGGGTGCCTTTCAACAGTTATTTTAAGAAGTGGCCCAGTCTTGAAGGAGCTGAAGTGCTTGGTTTGCTTGGACTTCCATTTGTGTTCGACTTTCAGCAGCGACTGTCAGTATTCAATCGGAATTTACTTCCCATACCAAGTCCAGGGCAGGAATTCGCCTAGGATCATATTTCAGAGCAGTGGCCCTAAAACTGAACCCTGTAGAGTCATCTGGTCACTTATTATATGGTGCTATCACCTTGATTTCTCTGTTGGTTAGGTAGGATTCCATGACTTTGTCATAGGCATGTTTGCCCTTCTCGGTCTAGCTAAGATGTGGTGCCTCTATAGCCGGGTGAGCAGACACAGCAGCAGTGCATCCAGCTAAGATGCTTGGTCACCAAATGGTGTCAAACGCCCCAGCGAAATCGACTGAGATGGCATGGAAATATTTTTTGTCACACACCGAGGTTCCCGTCAAAACGTCACTTAGGGCGTCGGTGGTAGAAGTTCCTTGCTTGAATCCGTATTGCGTTGGCATGGTTAGTGCAGCTGTTTCGTAGTGGTCGCGAGGAACTTTAGTGGGCTTTTTTCCCTCCGTGGCTGAGTTAGTAGGTCTCAAGTGTAGATAGCAAGGTTTTTCGTCCAGCAAAACAGGAAAATCGACCATAGAACACGCAATTTAGAGACAATAAATACATGAGTAGATGTAATCATTTATGGTCCCTAATATCATAATTTGTTTGTTTTTTTGTTTTCTAGTGGTAAGTTATTCTTTTACATATCAGCCTTTCGAATAGCTTACTTGTCACTGGGAGCAGGGCAATTGGCCAATAAGAGTCTGGCTGTTCTGGAGGCTTTGAAGGGTTCTTGGGTATGAACTTCATGCAAGTTTCCAGTCGGCTGGGTAAGTTCCTGTTCTTAGGCATGCGTTGTATAGTCTAAGGAGCAGTTCTGGCCAGTGTCTACTACCTTTTTTTATAATTTTCGGCTCCAGAAGATCTGGGCTGGGACATTTTATATTCCTTACAGGGCCGCAGCGGCATGCAGTTCCTCCATGACGAGGGGCTGTATTGTTTGTGATCAGTGTGTTGTATGCTTCATTTTCTCTACATATCTGCACCTGTTCTGGTAAGGTTAGAGAGAGAGGGAGAGATAATCTTTTATTACCCTTCACGGCCATAAAGCCAGGGGCTTACAGTTTCCCAAACTTGGGAAAATTGAACAATTATTTACAAAAAGGTAATTTTACAAAGAAAACATATTATAATACAAAGGAGAGAACTCCTTACGAGAGTTAAATCTGCTTGAGCTGGCTTAACATCGAGATAAGAGCACCAGCTCAATCAGACAGGAACTGGTGCAAGGTATACATCAGTCGTTGCTGATTAGTCCTACTCGTCATAATTTTTTTCCGGTAAGTCCGGTCAGCAGCGAATTTGTTCAGGTCGGCGTCCAGTGCCTGTGTTTGCTTGAGCATCTGCTGAGGAAGGAACCTGTCCGAGAGATGGAGTCGTGCTGAATGCGAGTAGAGCTCGGGATTGGCCCTAAGGGCAGCAGGGGGGATCCTCCAGCCACAGGTATCCCAGAATGAAGGTGTTGCCATTATGCCTGTTATCATCTTGACTGTTGCTAGGAGGCGTTGGTCATCGATTAAGGTGGGAAGCCGTGGAATTCCGAGAGAGTTGGCAAGCTGTGTGGTACGAATCAGAGCTGGAAGGTTGTGCTTCCTGTTGGCCCACTTTAGGAGCCAGAATTCTGTGGCAAAGAGTGGTTTCATTATTGACGGTGCCGCTGACGCCCAAATTTCAGCAGCATAGAGTAAAGGTGGAAAGATAACTGTTCTTATGTACCTCACGGTTATCTTTTTATCTGTGATATGAAGGAGATGCTGTTTTTCTATCCACCGGAGTCTTGAAGCACGTGTGAGGAGCTTATCCATGTAGGCGTTGAATCGAAGTTTTGGGTCGAATACAACGCCCAGATCACGATGGCTGGACACAATTGGGATGAGGGTGTTGCCGACCGAAGGCTGGAGAGAAGAAGGAGTTTGCTTCAATGAATACACCATGAATTCGGACTTAGCAGGATTGATCTTGACCCCAAACTGGCAGAGGTAAGATGTGACTGTGGTGAGAGTGTTGTTAATTTCCACTTTTACCAGATCTAGGCCTTGACCGGGAATGATGGGAGTGAGTATCTTGATATCGTCCGCATAGCTCAGTAGACATCGAGAATGTGCAACCAGTGGGAAGATAATGGATGAAAACAGAAGGCCCGAAAGGACCCCTCCTTGTGGGACTCCTGCGGTGACGGATCTAGTAAGGGTGCGATCTCCTGTATGAAGCTTTATAACTCTGTTATTCAGAAGAGAGGAGAGAAAGCATAATATGTTCCCTGTGATCTGGAAGTGGCATTCCAGGAGAGTGAGAAGTTGGTTTACTTGGACGGCATCAAATGCAGCCTCAATGTCTAAGTAAGTCACAGCTAGTTCCTGCCTATTCTCCAATGCTGACAAGATAGTATTCGTGGTGGCTAGCAGATTGGTGATCGTTGATCTGTTTGGAAGGGAGTAGTGAATTTGGACTGGATTACTGGGCAAGATCTGCTTAGTGAGGATGGGGAGTAAGGCCTTCTCCAGGAGCTTCAGCAGGCTGGAGGAGTTGGAGATGGGTCGGAAGTGTTTAGGTTTTGATGGCGACTGAACTTTGGCTAAAGGTTTGATGAGATAGTTTTTCCACTGCTGTGGGAAAATTTTGTTCGAGAGTAACTGGTTGAAGATAATTAAAAGTGGCTGAATAATGTACGGACTTAGGCATTTGAGCATGAATTGGGGAACTCCATCATCACCGGTGGTAGACGAGGGAGGTAGAGAATTGATGGCTACGATCAGCTGTTGTTTCGTAATCTGAATGTTGTTCAACACTTCTTGCTGGATGGGCTCTGTTAGTAGAGCTAGATCTGAGTTTGGCATAGGAATACGGTTAAATCTTGTGACGAAATCGAGCCACAATTCAGGATCAAGTTGTAAAGGAAAATGAGGGTTCACTTTCTTGTATGGAATTTTTCCTTTAGCCAGCTCACGGTTAACATATAATTTGATTGCCTCAGATTTCAGGCGATTAAAATGAGCCCGTGCCCTTGAATAAACGATACGATCATTGACATTTTGAGATTGTTTCCATGTGCGATGGAGCTGTTGCTTCAGCTGGAAACTCATTTTGAGTTCAGAATTCCACCAAAGTCTTGTATATGGACTGATTGTGATCTTTTTAGAAGCAGCATATTTGGCAACCGTGTTGATCCAGTTTGTGAGAATGTTTACAGATAGTTCTGGGTCACAAGTCTCTAAGGCCACCCAGGGAATGAGAGAGGCGGCTCTGATGCACTTATCTACGTCAAGTAAGTTGGGGCTAGTAATGTCAACCTTTGTTGTTGTCCTTCTCGCTTCTAATTTGGGGGCTGGCAGATATGCGGTTACATGCATCGGGACATGATCAGAGTCAAATGACGTTTCTGTAATGTAATCAAGGGTGCAAGGGAAAGAGGCTAGAACTAGATCTAAGAGGTTATTCCTCCTGGTTGGAGCTTCATTAATAAGTTGTAGGTCAGCACATCTCAAGTGTGTCAAAAAATCCTTTTTCAGATTAGATAGCTGAGGAGGTAAATTGAAATCACCACAAACTAAGTGAGAAGCTGTGGGATGCAGCTGATTGATTAACCAGTTGGAAACTTCAAGGATGATTTGCTGGGACGGCTTTGGGGGTATATACAGCACACAGACATCAAACGTCACGAAGTTGTATCCTAACGTAACGAAGATTGCTTCATAGTTAGGAGAGTTACTGGATTTATTATCCAATAGCTTGAAAGCGGATTTCTTGTAGAATAATGCGACGCCTCCACCCTTGCGTGCAATCCGAGATGTGAATACGACCCCATAATCAGCTGGGGCAGCTGCTGCTAGGAATTCTTCATCATCATTCAGCCAGGTTTCGGTGATGGCGAGCAGGTCAAAATGTTCGGAGAACAGAATTTGCTCCATAGTATCAAGCTTGTTCCTAAGACTACGCACATTCTGATAAAAGATGGTGCAGGCAGGTACTCTGGGTACTTTGATACGGACGGGTGGTCTCTGACATGGCACTACTCGATTCAGCGGGGTGTCTCTAGGACTGATGAGCACAGGGATCGGCATATTGGTGTTCTGTGTCTGTGATTCTGGTTGCGGTAACAAGATCTGTGATTGCTATGAATCAGGGTACCATTGGTGGGAGTCTTTCCCATTACTTCTATATCGCTGCCCGAGATATGGCATAACAAGAGCTCCAGCAGGCCAGATTTCAGGATTGAAGAGTGCTTCAAAATCTGCATCAGCTACATCGATCTTAAAGGAGGCGTAGGTGGGATATTTCGTGGATAGCTTAGTGACTCTACCATTCATTTTGAATGCAGCAAGAAGGTTTTGCACATCATCGGCTGAGGTAGCAGGGGAGAGCCTACTAATGAAGACATTACGCATCCGCTTGTCCCTCATTCTAGTGTTCGCAATTTGCATCTTGCTGAAGTGCAAATTGGTTCCAATAACTTTAAGATTGGGGCGCAGTTCTTTAAGAGTTGGATTACGGGTCAGTGGCTGTTCTTTTGTTCGTTGGCTTGCAATCATTGCATACGTTGTAGTGTCTCTATGGGTCTGTACATTAGATACAATCGTAGTCCCTGTATAATGGTTACCCCTCACGTTGTTTGAGGTGGAGCCACAATTGCTATGTACTTCCGCAGCCAGAGCATTATCCAGTCTCGAGCGCGAGGACCCCCATATGTGAGCTTTGTGATCGCGAAAAGGGGCAATTTGGCAGGTTTTGCTCCTGATGACTTCTTTGGATCTTCTGGGAGGCAGTATTTCCAGAGTATTCGCTGGCATCTGCTGTGATTTCAGGGCACACAACTTCAGACTCACAATTTGTAAGAATGGGGGATGGAGAGGAGTCATGTGATAATAAAGATGGGGTGGTTTGGGTAGGAGCTCTCGGTTTCGCATGAACGTGTCCGTCCGGAGGATGCTGCTCATGATGGTTATTTTGAACAGCAAGATCACAAACAGAGTGCTTCAGGTCATCAAAGTTTTTTCCCAACACCTCCAATGTTTTATGCATGCATTCATTTTGTTCTCGTAGTCGCTTGTTTTCAAGCAGTAGGTCTGCGAGGATATTATGAATTGGGGATAGCTTCATGCATAAAGTTGTCTCGATATTTGTGAGGAGCGAGACAAAGAGTGGACTGTGTTCGAGTGATGCTTGATTAACTATTGCTGAGATCTCTGTTGATAGGATGTTATCCTGTTGGGAACTACTTAATTTTTGCATGATGAGATTTTGTTCTGCCAGTAATGAGTCAGGGGTCAATTCCACATGTGAATCTGACGATCTCAGTTTTTCCGTGTGTACTTCAGGTGCGGGTTGGGTCCTGTGCTCAAGTGAATCCGAAATTTGGTTAACGTCGTTGTTAGAAGTTTCACCAGTTGTTCCTAGTGACTGCATATAATTTTCTCCCTTACAGGGGGGACACTGCCATACTTTCCGTCGCTGCTTCCCGAGCCTCTTTAGGTCCAACGCGAGACATTCGCTTTCGTATGTCTTGAGACAGGAAGTACATTCTATAGCTACGTCCGGAACAATGCCACAAATTACGCAGCTTTCATTATTTGGGTGATCTTGCTTTAAAGGCATTTTCAGATTTTAGGCGGAGATAAAAGGATTACGAGTGGGTTGAAAAAGAGTTTACAATTGTGTTTAGTAGTCAAAGTAAAAGTGGTCTGTTGAGAGCGTTGTCCAGGCAAAAGCTGACAATTTCTAAAACTTCGTTGCCAGGCAAATAGCAAATCAAAACAGCACAAATTATTAACTTTAATCGGAGCTCATTCGCAGGCTGCCACACACTATACGCGTACGAACTTTCTCCAATTCAAAACTTTATGTACGTATCGTATTCCCAGGATTATCCACTAGGCCTAACTGTCAACAATGCGTGTGTTACTACAGCAAAGCGTTAGCAGAATACTAAGCCTAAAGGGATTTGGTGGATGACGAGAGAGAACAGACCAGATAACCCTCGTAATAACAAAATTTTTTCACTCACTTAATCCACTTGCGAAGTTCTTTTAGCTGGTACACTTTTCCAGTGGAAGAAAACACTTTAAACACATTAAAATAACTGAAACATTCAGGAGCTCCAGAACACGTGGCTACACTGAATGACGGCCATTACTGCCTTTTTGGGACCGTCTGAGCGTGTAGCACAGTGGTATCGTCACCGTCCTCCCCAGGCCGGGTGGAAAAGGCCCGGGTTCGAATCCCGTCGATAACGCAAGGAACTTCACCATTGCAAGTTTCCAGTCAGCTGGGTAAGTGCCTGTTCTTAGGCATGTGTTGTATAGTCTAAGGAGCAGTTCTGGCCAGTGTCTACTACCTTTTTTATAATTTTCGGCTCCAGAAGATCTGGGCCGGCTGGGACATTTTATATTCCTTACAGGGCCGCAGCGGCATGCAGTTCCTCCATGACGAGGGGCTGTATTGTTTGTGATCAGTGTGTTGTATGCTTCATTTTCTCTACATATTTGCACCTGTGCCAGTAAGGTTGGGACTGTCTGGGCCCATAGCACAGTGGTATCGTCACCGTCCTCCCCAGACTGGGTGGAAAAGGCCCAGGTTCGAATTCCATCGATGACGCGAGGAACTTTAATGGGCTTTTTTCCCTCCGTGGCTGAGTTAGTCGGTCTCAGGCATAGATAGTAAGGTTTTTCCCAGAAACTGGGTTTTTCGTCCAGCAAACAGACAAATCGACCATAGAACACACGCAATTAACAGACATAAGACACATTATGGCAGATGAATTTAATTATTCGGGTGGCCTAAATATAATAGTTTTTCAGGCTAGTGTTTCTCCTCTGGGAAGTTTGTTAGTAACAACTTTGTAGACTACTCCCCAGGTATCGGTGTTGACCAGTGGTCCCAGACCTTCCTCTTGCTTTTGCGCATCAGGTCTGTGAATCTGTTTCTAATAATCTTGTATCTTTTGGTCCTTGAGGTTGTCACAGACATTCTCTCAGATATGCCAGACAAGCTGTACTTGCTACCTGGGAGTCTAAAACGCTGATGGAACTGATATTCGGGTGACACTCAAGGCAAGTGGACCCAATTTCGGCGAAGTCCGGACGGTCTGTGTCAGCCAAATCCTCTGCTTGCACCTTCACGATGGTGGGACTGTTAGTAATCCTGGGTATAACCTCCATGCTCAAGTACATGGTAGGTGACCAATCAGGTGTGAACCAACGTAAGCAGGGGTCGAGGTGTGGCGCCCACACCACATGGAGGAACGCCGCCCCTCTATGTTACCAGGCAGTACTAGGTGGTAGACGACTCTCATCAACCGGTGAAATACCACCACTTTGCTTATTGTAGGCTTGAAGTGGTGGAACCCATGTTTAGTCTGCAGAGCTAATTTCAGTCAACCCTTCCCTATCTCTTCCATCATGCAGTATGATTGATGACTTTTGAGGTTATGATGAACGTCGTGGCGAGATCCAATATTCCTTACATTTCGAGGGTACAGCTCTAAAACGGTGTTCGCAGGCCGGCCGCTAGTTAGTACACTGGACTCAACCTATTGGTAACTCTCTAGGAAGCTTCCGGATCAGCTAGTGTATAATCTTGCTACCTCTACTCTGCCAGATAGTGACTGGAGGGAGTCCGAGTAGTGTGTATGCGGGGAGCATTGTCGAGGCCACGTTATGTCAAGGATCTGGGTACATTCTTACCACGTGTACGCTATATCCTAAAATTTCATTACTTCATACAGTATGTCCCACTCGCTTTTTCTTACTATTGAACACACCATGAATTAGCATTAGTAGATGCATATGATGCAAGAAAGCAAGCTTATGCTGCATCAGCCAAAAAACAAAAAAAAAAAAAAAACCCTTCCACTTCACCCCTCCTTTCATTCAAAATACCTGTCCAGCTGAGCCTTAAATTTATTTAGGCTATCAACTTCCACAACAAGGGATGGAAGTCTGTTCCACCAACCAACTACCCGCTGGCTAAAGGCAAAAAATTGTTAAACTAATAGAGCAAGCTTATCTGCAAAAAGATCTAAACCTCCCAAGCACTTTCTAATTCATTTCACAAATATACGTGGTCTCAATTCTAATCTCAACGATGTCCATTTCCACTTGCAGTCTTCCAAACCCCATGTACTTTTTCTGACAGAATCTCTGTTATCGGTTGATTCAACTACTGCTAATCTCAGATGCCCAAATTATTCGTTGTATGATTCCTTTCGCCTCAAAGGTGGTACTTGTGCATATGTCCCTTCTGATATTCCCTGTCAGAGACTTGGCAATTTGGAATCTCCTCTCTTTGATCTTTTCTGGCTTAAAATCTCTCTACCTCATTGTGTCAAATTCATCTGTTGTCTCTACCGTTCTCCCAACTCCACTAATTACTTGGAGCTCTTTCGCTTCCTCTCTTTGCAGCTTGACTTTCTCCAGTTCAACTTTCCTAACAGTGAGGTAATTTTCCTTGGTGATTTTAATGTTCACAACTCCAGCTGGCTTCCGTTTTCTAGTCACACCGACATAGCAGGTCGAGATGCTGAGGCTTTTGCAATTACTAATGACCTTACACAGATTGTTCATTTACCTACAAGAATACCGGACAATCCTAATCATACAGCCAATACGCTTGATCTTTTTCTCACAAACAACCCTTCTAAGTACACGGTCGAAGTGAGAGGTCTTTTAGGCACTTCAGATCACAACTTGGTGATTGTCTCTTTTCCAATGGAACCTTTATCTCATGGCTATTCCCAACCTCGTGTTGTTTGGCATTACAAGAGTGCAAAATGGGATGACCTGCGAGACTTCTTTTCTTCTTTTCCATGGTCGGATTGCTGTTTCAAAACTTCTGATGTCAACGTTTGCTCAGATCGTGTCAGTGAAATTAATCTTGCAGGAATGGAATACTTTATCCCACACTCCATTTTTAAATCTCGTCCCTTATCTAAACCTTGGTTTTCCAATAAATGTTCTAAGGCTGTTCAAGAGAAGAATGTTGCATATCGTAATTGGCTTGTTTCTAATTCTTCAGTTTCATTTTCTGCCCTACATCAAAGCTCGCAACAATTGTAAAGCAGTTATTAATCAGTCCAAACTAGAGTTTGAACAGGCCAAGAGTAGAAAACTTGCTTCTTGCCCTAATGGTAGCCGAGCATTCTGGTCTCTTGCCAAAGCTATTGGCCGCAACTTTTGCCCATCTCTGCTCCCACCTCTGTCCAAACTAGATGGTTCTGTTGTCACTTCAGCCAAGGATAAAGCTGACCTGCTGGCTTCCCATTTTTCTTCCAGCTCATGTATTAATGACCTTGGTAAAACACCTCCCACCATTCCCAACACGCTCCATTCAATGCCCCTTTGGTCTTCCGTCAAAAGGATATCAGAAGGATTCTGAAGAATCTTGATGCTAAGAAAGCTCCAGGTCCTGATGGTATTTCTCCACTTGTTCTCAAAACCTGTGCTCCTGAACATACTCCTATTCTTTGTCGCCTTTTTTCACTTTCTTATTCCAAAGGTGTTTTTCCTTCTGCTTGGAAATTTGCTCATATCCAGCCAGTTCCTAAAAAGGGTGACAAATCCCTCCCATCCAATTATCGTCCCATTGCAATTACTTCTACTCTTTCTAAAGTAATGGAGAAATCAATTAACCGCCAACCCTTAAACTACCTAGAAACCTTCCGTCTGATCAACGATCACCAGTATGGATTCCGCCAGTGTCGATCCACTGGTGATATCCTGGCTTATGTTACCCATTTATGGACTACTTCAATGGAAAGGTTCGGTGAAACACAAGTAGTTGCTCTTGACATCTCAAAGGCTTTTGATCGTGTTTGGCATAAAGGTCTTCTAAACAAGCTTCCATCTTATGGTTTGCCAACTGTTTTTAGTAATTGGTTATCCAGTTTTCTCTCTGATCGCTCACTGAGGGTGATGGTAGATGGCTCTCTGTCTTCTAATCTTCTAACTTCTCCACTAATGCCGGTATTCCCCAAGGTTCAGTTCTTTCCCCCACTCTTTTCCTCTTGTATATCAATGACCTTCTTCCATTGACTGGAAATCCTAGTTTTGCCGATGATAGCACATTGCATTCAACTTTCCGTTTTGAGAAATCTTGTCCTGCTCAATCAGCTTCAACTTCTCGAAAATCTGCTACCAATTCCTTAAATGCCGATCTTCAGGTAATTCTCCAGTGGGGCAAAGACAACTTAGTTGATTTCAACCCTTCTAAAACTCAGTCTTGTCTTATATCTCGCAAAAAGGATTCTTCTGCTCCTATGCTTATCTTTAGTGACACTCCAATTTCTAGGCAAAAGGATATATCTCTTTTGGGGATTACCCTGACTTCTAATCTCTCTTGGCACAAGCACATCACAAATATTGCTTCCTCTGCATCTAAAAAACTTGGTTTTCTCTTTCGCTCTCGGCGTTACTTTTCTTCCAAACAGCTGCTCACTCTGTATAAATCGGAAATCCGCCCTGCCATGGAATATTGTTCCCACATTTGGGGTGGTGCCCCCAAAACCTCTCTCAGGCTTCTTGATTCCATTCAGAAGAGGGCAGTTAGGTTAATTAATGACTCATCTCTAACAGAGTCTCTCCACTCGCTTTCTCATAGACGCACTGTTTCTGCTGCTTGCCTTTTTTACAGATACTTCCATGGGCACTGTTCTTCTGAATTGGCTTCTATAATTCCCGCTCTCTCTTTCAAAACAGTCCGAACACGTGCGGCTACCAGCCAACATCCATTTACTGTCCAACTTCAAACCCACAGAACCAACTTTTCATCTTCCTCATTTATTCATTCAGCTGCCGTTTTCTGGAACAACCTTCCTTCATACGTATTTCCTGAAAATTACAATCTACAGAAGTTCAAGTCCAGTGTCAACAAATATCTTCTTTCGTCTTGTTAACCTCCAACCCAAGCACGGTACTAAGTATTATAGGTTCTAATACCTGTCGTGTTTGGGGTTCACATAAAAAAAAAAAAAATTCACTTAACAGTCTTACTTCCGGCTCTGGCCAGATGTGTCTCGCCCTTTGAAACTCTTTTCTTGCCTTTGTGACCTGCTTTTTTAATGTTTAAATTTCTCGGGTCCACCAGGGGACCGCGCCTGAGGTTGGAATCTTCCTCTTCATGGCTGTTTTGCTAGCATTAGTGATAATTTTTGTGACCCTCCTCCGGATCTTATTTGGGTAAAATCGTTGGTCATCCTCTATCCATTGCCTCGCCGCCTGGCACAGCAGCCTCCCAAAGAGTTCTCAGTCAACCTTGTTAACTGCAGAACGGGTCAAGTGTTTGACTACTGGAGTTCTGCTAACTGTTCGGTTGATTTGGGAAGTAAGCACTCTGTGGTGTGACGTCGTCCAGGAGTCTTGGACTGTGCAGTCTACAACATATCTGACCACGTTGATACGTTGATGGTTGCCAAGAAGATATCTGTTGTGGCCTCCCACAGAGTGTTACAGAAGGTGGGTAAGTGGCGTGGTTGATTTATACTACCATAGGAGAATTTTCCTGGAACCCCTCGAGTCCCAGCCCATTGTGTGCCTCTCCTATCTGGTGTTTGACTGTGCCAGGCTGGGGACCAACAGTTGATGTCTGCCCAATGATGATCTTCTGGTTGGGAGTGAATTCAGCAGTGTCTGCAGGTAACAGGTGCGATCTCCTCTCGCGGTCTTCATTACAAGGAGACAACATAAAAGGGGGCTAGTGGTGAAATGACGTGCGCACAGACAGCCCAGGCTGTGCATAGTTGGGTTATTTTTGTCCCAATCAGGTTGGAGTTTCGTACTAGCATTACAGCCACGGGTTCTCCTCAGTTTGCACTATTTTGTACATCCCTTCACCTGTCTTGTGGCTCTTGTATGATTAAGATATCGACATTATCTTCATCAGCCTTTCTTCCGAGTTGTTCAGGCACTGCCCTCTGTCAGAATATTAGCAACCTGTGCATTCTGTCAGAATATTAGCAACCTTGTTGTGTTATACCTTTTAGTTCGTATAGCCATAGTCTGTTCTAAATTGGTAAAAGTTTTTTGTTTTTACGAAGGTGGGGCATTTTGGAACTCGGGACAGGAACGGGGGAGACTTGTTCAGCCAAAATATTACACTAAGTAAAGCATAGGCTCGAATCACAACTGGATTGTGGAGCTAGCCCCAACCGCCTGGAAAGTGTTGAAGTGCCAGACAAGAATGTACATTGACTGGAGTAGTCATAGATTTCGGGAGCACGTGGCCGTACCTAAGTGCTGTAAATGCTGCAGGTTCGGTCACACCTTCCATACATTCACCCAAGCCAACACCTATGGACACTACTCTGCCGAAGGACATGAGTATAAAAACTGCACCAACAAAGAGCAACAACCCGTTTGCGCGAACTGCAAGTCCCTGAAAATGGAGCACTCACATTCTGTTAGTCAATGTGTGAAAAGTTAGATTTCACAGAGTATAAGTTATTCTGTGTTTTAATGTATACTGTGACATTGATCTCCCAACCCTCTTGTGTAGCACAGTTGGTAGAATCACCATCATCTCCACTGGGTGGAAAAGACCCAATTTCGAGTACTGTCCACGACGAGGAATTTTTATGGGCCTTTTTCACAAAGTGGCTGAGTTAGTTGGTCTGAGAAAAGTGTAGCATGGTTTTTCATCCCGCAAACAGAAAATCGATCACAGAACACAATTTTTACAGACAGTATACACGGAGCAAAAATAGCCGTAGTTGCTGATGTTCCTAAACCCTATAACAACAATTAATGCCTCCCCCCCACCTTTATGTGTGGTGTGAAGTTTTATTGGATGCCATTCACTTTAGGTGCCAAGGAAAATGGAATGCAGTATTTAAGAAAACGTACACGCATGACTTTCCGTGTATTATAAGAAATTGGGAAAAGGTAACACCTGCTGTGTATACTATGTAGATGTAATTTTTCAGTTACAAGTGGGGAAAACATCATATTAGACCTTTGAAAAAAATAAAATAATAATAACTAAATAACAATATTAAAACAACGTGCTGTGTTTAGAAATAAAAAAAATAATAATAATAAATAAAAATAAATGTAGCATTTAAAGTTAAATTATATTGTCCAGTCTTCTTTTTGTAAAAGAGAAATATATATACTGTATATTATTATTAGTATGCATAATAGGTTAGATTTTAGCTTATAGTTTAATGAATACTTATGTGCAACGTTAATGCCATTGTAATTATGCCAATTGGAAATTATACGTCCCGGTATATATGTGAGTGTATGTTTTTTTTTTGTTTTGTTTTGTTTTGTTTTTTTTTTTTTATAATGGCGCTATGACATATAAGTATTATTATACATACAAATCTGGTAAACAAGTTAGCCCAACTAGGTTATCTTAATTCAGCATGGCCTATACATATTAATTTTAAGAAGTATATTACTATATGATAATGAATTTTTCATTATACTTTACTGATGAATTTTCATTACCTTCAGCTAAAATTATGTTTAAGTCAATACTAATTTTAAATATCAATACATTTACATAAATTATAATATAGAACATTCCATCACTTGGCCGTCAATCCCCTACTTCTTCGGAGGCTTTGAGTGGATTGACAGCCCATCTGATGTAATGTCTCATACCTACCCGTTTCTGTTGTCCCTACACCAGTTTTGCCTTTTGCTATTTTAATTTAACTTTCAAATTTACATTTTAAATTTTTAAATTTACATTTCAAATTTGAAATATTTCATTTACTTATATTTATTTTAGTTTAAATTTTTATAATCGTTCTCTACAACAAACTGTGATAGGGGACACAAAGCCCAACGGGTAAGTATCCGATATTGTGAAGGGGTTATTTCCCGCCTTCTAATTGTTATATAGGTAGCGAAGCTTTTTACTGCGCAGTCGCACTTACTTCATACTGTGTCGTGTTGATGCATTAGCCTCAAGCCCCGATATCCATGCTAATGTGTGCTGGTGAGGAAGGGGGGTTATTTGGTTGTTGGGTGGTTGGTTTTCTGTTATTTCTTATGATATATGCCAACAATGGGATTTAAGTTTGTCTTATCAAATTGTATATACATGAGTATTTACATTTACCTTTTTATTTACATATGTTTTTACCGTTATTTGTACATTTGTTTCTGCCTTACCTCGGACTGCGCCGGTAACGCTTTTCTAAGACATAACAGCGCGTATATGTTCTAAGGTATGGCTATATACATATATACAGCCTCTTACTAGGTGATATTTTCTAATACTTTTATATTTTTATCTGAGGGGGGGGGGATTTTTGCTGAGGGTTGTAGTGCGGTCTTTTATTAAATGCTATGTTATTTTTAGATTATTTTCAACGAATGTATGTGGGTCGACATTAGGGTGGTACGTTCTAAGATTTGCATGTATGGCTGATTTTATATGATACCTACTGTATTGGGTAGGTATTTTATTTATGTTGAGAGTTTTAATGAGTTTTTGAATGGCTACCTTTACGCTATTTATATTGTTGCACATTTTTAATAACCTGTTTGTTTGATTTCTGATTGTATTTCCATGTATGTATTTTGCTATATTGCTCTCCCAGTGCGTGAGTTTTATTGTATTGAAGTTAAAGTGGTCTCTCTTATCGTAGTGATGTGTATATATTTTGTTATGGCTGATGGTGATTTCGCTGTCTAAGTAGACAGCGAAAGTGTCTAGGTTGTTGTCTCATATATATATATATATATACACACATATGCATGCAGGGTGATTACGAAGAATTGTTATAATTTCAGATTTCATATTCAATTTCATAACTCATATCGTTAACCACCTTGTCAACTTTGTATCATCTGCAAACTTTGACATTAAGCCTGATATGCCTTCATCAATATTAACAAATATTGAGAACAATGGGCCCAGCACAGAGCCCAGGGGAACTCCACTGATAACATTAGTCCACGAAGATAAGTTCCCATTGATAACCACTGTCTTCTTCCACTTAACCATCCATTTACACATAACAATAACTTTCTCTTAATGCAACAGTATTAAAAGCCTTCCTGACATCAAAGTATATGGTATCAAAATTATATTTTGATATCATATACATTCGCGAATCTCCAGTCCATAGGGACCTCCCGTGAATCCAACGATGCTCTCATAATTATGGCTAAGGGTTTACTTACTTCCTTTGCTGCCTCCCTTAATATAATTGGATCGATTCCGTCCACCCAGGTGCCTTTTCTATGTCCATCTTTAACAATTTCTCTTTCAGTTATCACAGTCATTTAGCTCCTCGTTAGTTTGATAAACGTTTGGTACCCCTTCCCTAAAAAATCCGTGACGTCTCAACGTAAATACAATATACCCGTTCAGTTTGTCAGCAACCTGAGCAGGGTCATCAACTATTACACCGTTGGCATGAAGTGGCCTAATGTGATTGAACCCCTTCTACTCTTAATATAAACATGGAAGTCTTTACTGCTGTTCTTTGCATTCTTTTCCAGAGACCCCATAAGCTGCCTGAGCTTGTCTAACCTCCTTTGTGATTTGATTACAGACTAATTTATATCTATCATAGGCTTCTGTATCACCTGATAATTTACATGCATCCCAATGCACTTTTCTTCTCTGCCACGTGTCTCAATAGTTCACCCGATCCATTAAGGTCTAAACCTTCAACAGTAATTCATTGGTATGAAAAGCGTAGTAGTTTCTTTTATTACTTCCCTAAATAGTTCTCATTTAGAATTTGCTGTTGGCAACATCAGTTGGTCCCACTGCAAAGGATTTAAAAACTGTCTTAGACGACTGTAGTTACCCTTACGAAAGCAAAAGCCTTTCACTTAATAGCAATTATGCTTTTAATAAAATTCCACATTAATACACTGTGATGGCTGCCACCCAGTTGGTCTTTTGCCTGCAGATCCTTATTTCGTGTAGAATCACTGATGATAACCAAATCCAGAGTATTGCTTCCTCTTGTTGCCTAATATGTTGCTGTAGAAAACAGCCATCCAAGAAATCTACAAAAGTCTTGCTAGTGTATGAGGGACAAACCCACAAATTGCAGTCGACATCTGCAGTTAAAATTCCATTATAAGACTTGATTTACTGACTCACTCTGTTTTTCTGTATAGCTGTTTAGTATACTCATCACAGTCATTAGGTGTATAACACACTCCTATTCTCAATTTTGGGTTCCCAGTGCTTATATCACACCAGACTGACTCAACATTACACTCGTTACCCATGTTGAGTGGATGCACTGCCTTAGATTTAATATGCTTCTTAACCCTTCCACCCCTCTTGTCCTGTATATCCTTCCTGTATACACTGTACTCCGCATATTCAAATTTAGCATCGCTCATGTCTGAGTGGTACGTCTCCGCTATTCCCATAATGTCTACATCATAGGAATAGCGAATTTTATGTTCCTACTTAAGAAGCACATCTACAATATGCTTCTTAAGTAGAAGCATAAACCTTCCACCCCTCCTGTCCAGCCTGCCCTTCCTGTATACTCCCCATATTCAAATTCGACACCACTTACGCCAATGAGCCAAAACATTATGACCATCTACCTAATATGATGTTAGTTCTCCACGTGCAGCCAAAACAGCTCGTACCCGGCGAAGCATGGATGCTACAAGATTTCTAAATGTGTCTTGTGGTATCTGGTACCAACACGTAACCAGCAGATCCTTTAACTCCTATACGCTCCGTGGTTGAGACGCCGCAGATCGGAGTTGCTGTTCCAATACAAACCACAGATGCTCGATGGGATTGATATCTGGGGAATTTGGAGGCCAAGGCAATACCAGGAAGTCTTCCTCATGTTCCGCGAACCAGTCTCGAACAATTAGGGCAGTGTGGCATGGCGCATTATCCTGCAGAAAGACGGCACCGCCAGAACTGAAGACCGTTGCCATGAAAGGGTGTACATGGTCAGCAGTGATTATTTTTATTATTATTATTATTATTATTATTTTAGGGTTACCCGTAATTAAATACATTAACCCGTATTTGTGTCTGTAAATTGCGTATGTTCTATGGTTGATTTGCCTGTTTTGCTGGACGAAAAAACCCCAGTTACTGGGGAGAAAACCTTGCTATCTACGCCTGAGACCAACTAACTCAGCCACGGAGTGAAAAAAGCCCATTAAAGTTCCTCGCGTCATCGACGGGATTCGAACCCAGGCCTTTTCCACCCGGTGTGGGGAGGATGGTGACTATACCACTGTGCTACACGCGCAGACTTGGTCAGCAGTGATGGTTAAGTAAAGTGTATTTAGGGTCAGACGGCACCAGGGTTTCCCC
Source organism: Mastigoproctus giganteus (assembly GCF_048544385.1). Lineage (NCBI taxonomy): Eukaryota > Metazoa > Arthropoda > Arachnida > Uropygi > Thelyphonidae > Mastigoproctus > Mastigoproctus giganteus. Next base: position 57,563,762 of record NC_143577.1, read on the forward strand.
CCCATCTCTGCGTACTTTACATTCTGGTGTGATACAGTTCGCTGTAAAGGTCAGAGATTTAAAAGTGTGTGTATCTTGGAATGTGTGGTGTGATGTACCGTTGTTCTGGCCATTTAGCCGCCAGCCCTCTGCTGAGGCCTGACGTTGCCTGCACTTCGCCCCGTGGAAGCAGACCAGGTATCTAATGATATTTAGGTGTTGTGTGTGTATGTTGGATTGCCTGAGCAGAGCCCGAAGTTTCCCCCATTAGGCGTTTCATTTCTTCTTGTAATATGGCATCTCTCTTTGTTTAGGTAGGTGGTAGACGTCAGAGTATCCGGCACATGGATGACTGGACCCAGGGTATCCCAGCATAACTTCGCCCAAAGCATGACACCACTGCCACAGGCTTGTTCTCGTCCCATGGTGCATCCAGGCACCATCACTTCCCCAGGTAAACGACGCACACGTACCCAGCCGTCCACTTGGTGCAGCAGGAAACGTGATTCATCGGACCAGACGACCTTCTTCCAGTCACTCAAGGTCCAGTTTCGATGCTCGCATGCCTATTGTAGGCGCTGTCGCCGGTGAATCGTGGTTAGCATGGGCACTCGGAGCATCCTGCGGCTATGCAGCCCCATTTTCAGCAGGGTTCAATGTACTGTGTGTTCTGACACATTACTCCCGTCCCCAGCATTCCAAATACCGGCGATTTACGCCACAGTCGCCCTTCTGTTGCCACATACCATCCAGGAGAGCCTTTGCACACCTCGAGCATCGATGAGCCGTGGTCGTCCAACGTCTCGCCGGCGGTTCGTGGGTTTTTCCTCCTCACACCACTTTTGGTAGGTACTAACCACGGCTGACCGTGAGCATCCCACCAGCCGTGCCGTTTCGAATATGCTCTGACCCAATGGTCTGGCCATTACAATTTGACCTTTGTCAATCTCCTTTAAGTCTGCTGCCTTTCCCATCTGAAGAACAAGAGTAACACCGATTAATGGAGCTCAGGTATCAGGTGTTTTTTTATACCGTGTCTCGACCCGCGCTCGCGCCGTAGTTCACCTGCAGTTGATTCGATTTGCACAACGACTCGCTGATCATAATGGTTTGGCTGATCCGTGTATATCTGAGTGACACCTTGTCTTCACTATCGCTACAATGTCTTCATTTGATGACTTAATCAGTACCCCAAATACGTCAAATTTATTTACAATGCTCCAGGATTAGAGTACGTTCAAGTGTACATGCACATGTTCTTCCTCTTAGTTACCCCTACACATCAGGGTTTGAAATCTCTAACACGCTGCTTTCCAAGCTGCTTCATTTTCCAATAGAAGCAGTGCAAGAATTACTTTGAATTAGTCTGTGTACCCCCCCCCCCTCCAACCTAGCAGGTTTTTCGACATACCTATCATTGCCTCGAGAGCATCAGCAGATGCTCTTGCACTCCTATTTAAACATATCCCATCCATGTAAAAGCATTTTCTCGTGTTAACAAGCACAGACCATGTTGAGCAAATTCTACCCCACGAGTCTTGCACGTTCTCTCCAGACACGAATTGTTTGACAAGGCTCTCAACATGTACCACCTTCCTATCGTGTCTGGGCAGAATTGGAGACACTTTCAAATTCAGTCCTAACTGGCGACTTTTCCCAATATTGCCCTCTATTTGTTAAGGTCCCAGTTCTGCTCTTAATATCATTAGTGCCAACGTGTACATCACCTTTTGTGCTCCTAAAAGATGATATCTGATCTACAACGTTATCCACTTTTGCCCCTGGCAGACATACGCTGGTCCTATTCCACCTGTCCTTCTTGCAATGTATTTCCCGTTTTCCTGACAATGGAGCCACCTACTATAATCACCTCCTTTGGGACCAGAGCATTCTGTCTTGGACATTGTTACTGTGTTACCTGATGCAAAAGTTTGAGCTCTGGCGTTGAGTTGGGCAGCCAAGAGAGCTTAATAGGCTCCCATTTTAATTTCTTCGCGGGCATTACCCTACTTTTCAAACTCTCATAAATCATCAATCAGCGTCCATCAGAACGCTGAGCTAGCGCCTAATTTCTTCACACTCTCTGCACATTAACACACACACACACACACACACACACACACACACACACACACACACACACACACACACACACACACACAAAGACAAATCCTCCTCCCCCCCCAGACTGGATCATGTTCCGTTCCATAAATCGGCAAACGTTGCCCAAGTAACACACTTTGTTAGACTATGATTCGTAGAAGAATTTCCCCCATTGGTTCTCCCCCGAGCCACAGAATTCCCAGGATATCCCATAAATTCCCCCTATTTTGTGTCAGTTTCTTTGCTGTGCTAGTCTGTTATTGGAGTAATCTCATATGCCTTCTGGTGAAGTGATGCAAATATCACTTCACCAGAAACATAACAAAATTATCTGCGTTATTTGCACAGTTACGCGGCATGCTAAATTTTAAGTTTTTGCTCAGTTGAAAACAAGTGTAGCAAAATGTGTTATGGTTATTTGTTTATTTATGCAGTTCTTTGTAGCTATATTGTACTCTAAAACTATGGATATTTCTGCAAGAAATTTTGGGCCCTGAGGGTGTTGCAGACATTTTTTTAGATATTTCAAGCTGTGCTTGCTACCTGGGGATCTAAGGCGCTGATGGAACTGATATTCGGAGGAAACACTCAAGTCAATTGGACCTAATTTTGGAGAAGTCCGGTAGGTTTTTTGACAGCCAAATCCTCTGCTTGCACCTTCACGATGATGGGACTGTTAGTAACCCTGGGTATAATCCCCAAGTGCATTCTAGTCACCACGGCTCTGTGGGGAGGCGCATTGTCCTGCTGGAAGAGTCCATTGCCCTGTGGGTGCACGATGACCATGAAGGGATGATGGTCTGCAAGATGGACATATAACCTGGACTGGTCAGAGATGCTAGATGTACCAGAGGTCTCAACGTATGCCACTTGAACCCACCCCAGACCATACCGACTGTCCACCTGCCTGAACAGTTCCTTGTTGACATGACGGATGCATAGTTTCGTGCGGTTTCCGCCAGATACGCACCCTTCCGTCTGGGCCGTTTTAATGCATGGGCGCACCCGGCGGACGCCAGCCACCTCGGCCTACTGGGGAGCCTCGCTTGTTGATCTTAAATAATTTTTTAAAAGAACCTCTGTCCCATATGATTCGTTGCGGTCGAAAGCACCACAAACACGGAACATAATGATATCTGTTTTTGGCTTTCTTTAAATAGTTTAAAGTGCAGAAAATATTAATATTTAGAAAAATAATTAACAAATTTAATTATCGCTTATGATTATAAATTAACAATATATATATATAATTATATATTATTAATATATATATTATGTAATTATATAATTATAATTTTAAGTGTCCACTACGCTCTGTGCAAAGCTTCTCGCATGGTGATGGAGCATAGTTTCCAGTAGCTCTTTTAATACATAGGGTTAGGAATACGACTAAGAGAGACCCAGAAAAAAATTAAAAACAAATTTTAAACTGAATAGGGGCCACATTTGGAAATTCGCCGGGGGCCCGAGAGTTCTTAAAATTTCCCTGTCTCCCGTCCGTTCGAAATAACTGGAAACGGGACTGATCGGACCATGGGACCCGTCTCCAATCATCCAAAGTCCAGTGCCGATGTTCTTTCACCTAGTTGAGGCGTAGAGTCCTGTGTCGTTGTGTTAGTAATGGGACTCTTGTGGGTCGGCGGCTTCCATAACTTATTGTGGCTAAAGATCATCTGATGGTCTTAGTGGAGACGTTTCTGGCACTTCCCTCGTTGAAGTTGGTAGTGATTTGTGCCACTGTTGCTCTCCGGTGGGCTGAAACAATGCGAGACAGACGTCAATGGCCACGTTCATCCACCACCTTTCTCCGCCCACAGCGCTGTCCACGATGAGATGTTATTCCGAAAATGGCGTATTCCCGATACACTCTTGATACTGTCGAACGGAAATAGTGCAATTTTTGTACTACCTACGTAATAGAGTGACCCATGCGTCGAGCAACTACTATCATCCCTCTTTCAAAGTTGGTCAGCTCACGACGTTTATCCAAACTAACATCGAATTAAACGTCTATGTGAATGCAGTGTACCTATATACCTGCCAAGCGGCGGGTTAGTCCACTAGCGAGAGGGTTGACAGCGTCGCGCTGCCCAGGAACCAGGTATCTCATAAATTCTGTTCTTTCAGTGTACAGCAGAACGACCTATTGGTGATTTGAGGAGATCCTCAGTGCATACCTGTTAACTGGCCATGGATCATTAAAAGGCAAACTGACGGCTCTGGGAATCATCGATGATCCCACTTGCACCTGTGGTGGGACTGAGAGTTGGTCGCACCTTATGTATGACTGCCCCCTGTATGAGGATCTTCGCTGCACCTTCATCACTACCTTGACCTACATACCCAAAGACCAAGAAACACACCTGCTTGATAGTAGGGAGGAATATACAGCTTTTACGCGTTTCGCACAAGAGCTCTTCAGCCGAAGGAAATCCTTTTCTACAGTTCCTGTACCTGCGCCATAGCAGTCCCAAGGAAGACAACAGGCGGTTTGAGACCATGATGGACTTTCATCCAGACTAGACAGTCATGAACTTGACCGCCACACCATCAAACGGACAACTATCTGATGATTGAAGTTTGAAAGCTACCATTGGATCGAATTAAACCCCTGGATTGGACACCACCCGATGTCGATGACAGAGGCGCCAAATGGCGATCCTATCTGTGCTCAATTGTACAGTCACTTTCGACCCCATTCCTTCCCCTTTCTTCGCCTTCACCTGATTGACTGAGTGTACATTGACTGGTTGGGGACGCCTTCGCCTATATCCCCTTACTCTTACTTTCATTCCCCCTCTTCTGTACACCCTGTACTACCTCACTCTATCTAATCGCTGTGTTTTTTTTTTTTTTAATTAATTAATTATTTATTATTATTTTTTCTTTTAATTAATTTATTTTATTTTATTTATTTATTTATTTTTTTTTTTTATTTATTTTTTTTATTTTATTATTATTATTTTTTTTATTTATTTATTTATTTATTTTTATTTTTTTTTATTATTTTTTTTTTTTAACTTGGTCTCCGCTCAGGAAGCTGAGGCGACCCTGACGGAGACTAGCCAGAGAACTATGGGCAGCCTGGCTACCTCCTAGTGGTGTGTGCGGGCAACGTGGGGTTCCATCAGGGGCCCTGCGGCCAAATGCCAGGACATACAACAGAACCCAACACAAAACCACACTTTCAACACACTACACTTTTTCTGGCATTTACAGTGTTCTGTATTTCTTCACAGTGTACATATGGCGCAGATGTGGGAAACCACAGGTGGCGCCCGACCCTAACACTATGCACACTATATGCCGCTAGACGCCCTCAACACTTTATTGGTAACTCTCTAGGAGGCTACCGGATCAGCTAGTGTATAATCTCGCTGCCTCTACTTTGCCAGATAGTGACTGGAGGGAGTATGAATAGTGTGTATGCGGGGGTGGCTTTGTCACGGCCACGTGTCAAGGAGCTGGGTATATTCTTACCAGGTATTTATTATAAGATATCAATGTAAATACGCCATAGTTTGCCCATAAAAATGACCTACATCCGTAGCGTAAAGGCATCGATTTAATTGTAGTCACAGTATGTATCTCATATTGTGACTACCTTCACAACGAGTTACCATATATTGCACTTCCTCGAATAAGTAAATCTTCACTAAGAGAGAAGACTATTGTTACTTATTCTCCATGGGCACCACCAACCAGACGGCACCGTTTGTAAAATGGTGTGGGATAACATACTCTGTTATTCACATACTGTCCCTATTAGACTTAGGAAAGCGAAAAAGGTAGAGTGAAAGTGATAGTAGGAGAGGAAGAAGTAGAAATGCCATCGAAAGAGGAAAGGGACAGTTACTCTTCATATTCACGCCACTCAAAAACTCATAAACTTCTCGAATAGGCAACGCTTCCTCAGTAGAGAAGACTGTTGTTACCTCTTCTCGGAAAGTCAGACTACAACATCATGCTACCCCTGGCGATCGTTTCGCAGCTGATTGGCTCATCTTCGGTGGGTGGGCAAGCACCCTGGTATTGCAATCATGCCAACCCAGTTGTGAAGTAATTCCACAATATGAGAGATGCAAAAAGGTATACAGAATAATACTGTAATAAAAATATAAATGCACAAGGCATAATGAATATGAGCGTGAATTAACTACAAAATATCAATGTAAATACAACATGTTTGCTCATAAAAATGAACTACATTCGTAATGTAAAGGCATCGATTTAATTGTATCTCGTATTGTGACTACTTTCACAAAGAGTTACTATGTAGTGCACTACCTCGTATAAGTAACGCTTCACTAAGAGAGAAGACTATTGTTACTTATTCTCAGTGGGCACCACCGTCCAGTCGACACTGTTTCATGGATTGTTGGCCGAGTGTCGGTGGGTGAGTGGGCAGGTACCCTAGTGTTGCAATCATGCCAGGCATAATTCATTTGTGACATCAGTTTTCTAGTGATACGGAACCAGCTGGTTGAAATGCTGATGCTTTTGCAATTACTAATGACCTCGCACAGATTATTCATCTACCTACCAGAATACCAGACAATCCTAACCACACAGCCAACACGCTTAATCTATTTTTCATAAACAACCATTCTATGTACACGGTCAAAGTGAGTGGCCCTTTAGGCACCTCAGATCACAACTTGGTAGCCGACCGGGCTGGCCGGGTAGGTAAAGTGCCTGCCTGGCAACCCAAAGGTCGGGGGTTCGAATCCCGCCTCGGGCTTGGATCAAAGTACTGCAAAAACCTTGGGAGGTGCATTATGGCCACAGAAGCCGATGCGCCAACTAACTAAAAAAAAAAAAAAAAAACAATTTGGTGATTGTCTCTTCTCAATGGAGCCTTAATCTCATGGCTATTCCCACCCTCGTATTTGGCATTACAAGAATGCAAAATAGGATGACCTGCGAGATTTCTTTTCCTTGATCGGATTACTGTTTCAAAACTTCTGATGTCAACGTTTGCTCAGATCCTGTCAGTGAAATTATTCTTGCAGGAATGGAATCCTTTATTCCAAATTCCATCTTAAAATCTCGTCCTTTATCTAGGTGAGCGGTCCTCTATGCATCTCAGATCACAACTTGATGATGGTCTTTTCTCCAATGGAGTCTTTCTCTCATGGCCATTACCAACCTCGTGTTGTTTGGTATTACAAGAAAGCAAAAAGCAAAACGGGATGATCAGCGAAATCTCTTTTCTTCTTTTCCTTGGTCGGATTACTGTTTCAAAACTTCTGATGCAACGTTTGCTTAGTACGTGTCAGAGAAATTTATTCTTGTAGGGATGTCTGCTCGGTAGCACAATGGTATCGTCACCGCCCTCCCACACCAGGTGGAAAAGGCTCTGGTTCGAATCACATCGATGACGCGAGGAACTTTAATGGGTTTCTTTCACTCCGTGGCTGAGTTAGTTGGTCTCAGGCGTAGACGGTAAGGTTTTCCCCCAGAAACTGAGGTTTTTCGTCCAGAAAAACAGGCGAATCGACCAGAGAACGCACCCAATTTACAGACAAGATAAATGTATGAGTAAATGTAATCATTTACGGGTGACCCTAATATCATAATTTTTTTTATTCTTGTAGGATTTTTTTTATTCTTGTAGGGATGGAATCTTTCATTCCACGCTCCAAATTAAAGTCTCGTCCTTTATCTAAACTTTGATTTTTCAAATCAATGTGCTAAGGCTGTTGAAGAGAAGAATGTTGCATATTGTAATTGGCTTGTTTCCAAATCTTCAGTTTCATTTTCTACCTACACCAAAGCGCACAACAATTGTAAAGCTTGTTCAAACTAGATTTCGAACAGGCTAAGAGTAGAAACTTGCTTCTTCTCCAAATGGTAGCCGAGCATTTTGGTCTCTTGCCAAAGCTATTATTGGCCGCAACTTTTGTCCATCTCTGTTCCCACCTCTGTAAAAACCAGATGGTTGTATTGCCACTTCAGCCAAGGATAAAGCTGACCTGTTATCATCCTATTTTTCTTCCAGATCGTGTATTAATGATCTTAATAAACCACCTCCCACTATTCTCAGTATGCTACATTCAATGCCTCCTGTGGTCTTCCGTCAAAAGGATGTCAGAAGGATTTTGACAAATCTTGATGCTAAGAAAGCTCTAGGTCCTGGTGGCATTTCTTCACTTGTTCCCAAAACCTTTTCCCCCCGACTTACTCCTGTCTTATGTCGCCCTTTTTCTTATTGCAAAGATGTTTTTCCTTCTGCTTAGAAATTTGCTCATATCCAGCGAGTTTCAAAAAGGGTGACAAATCCCTCCCATCCAATTATCGTCCCATTCAATTATTTCTGTTCTTTCTAAAGTAAGGGAGAACTCAATTAACTGCGAACTCTTAAACTGTCTAGAGGCCTTCCATCTGATCAACGATCACCACTATGGATTCCGTCAGTGACGATCCACTGGTGATATTCTGGCTTCCGTTATCCATTTATGGACAAATTCAATGGAAAAGTTTCGTGAAACTGAAGTTGTTGCTGTTGACATTTCAAAGGCTTTTGATCGTGTTTGGCACAAAGGTCTCTCTAAATAAGCTTCCATCCCATTGTTTGGCAACTGCTTTTTTGTATTGGGTATTAAGTTTTCTCTCTGATCTCTCACTGCTAGTGATAGTATATGACTATCTGTCTTCTAACTTCTCCACTAATGCTGATGTTCCCCAAGGTTCAGTTCTTTCTTCCACTGTTTTCCTCTTGTATTTTAATGACATTTTTCCATTGACCCTAAATCCTATCCATAGTTTTGCTGATGATAGCACATTGCATTCCACTTTCCATTTTGAGAAAGCTTGTCCTACTCAGTCATCTTCAACTTTTCGAATATCTATTACCAATTCCTTAAATGCTGATCCCCAGGTAATTCTTCAGTGGGGAAAAGATGACTTAGTTGATTTCAATCCTTGCAAAACTTAGTCCTGTTTTATATCTCGTAAACAGGATTCTTATTTTTTTAAGCTTACCTTTGATGACATTACGATCTCTCTCTCTCTCTCTCTCTCTCTCTCTCTCTCTCTCTCTCTTTGCATAAGCACATTACAAATATTGCTTCCTCTGCATCTAAAAAACTTGGTTTTCTTTTTCGCTCTCGGCGTTACTTTTCTTCCAGATAGCTGTTCACTCTGTACAAATTGCAAATCCGCCCTACCATGGAATATTGTTCCCACATCTGGGGTTGGTGCCCCCAAGACCTCTCTCAGGCTTCTAGACTCCATTCAAAAGAAGAAAGTTAGGTTAATTGATGACTCATCTCTAACAGAGTCTCTCCACTCTCTGTTTCATAGACATTCTGTTTCTGATGCATGCCTTTTCTATAGATACTTCCATGGGCACTGTTTTTCTGAAGTGGCTCTATAATTCCCACTCTTTCTCTCTCTCTCTTCCAAAGCAGGCAAACACGTGCCGCAACCAGTCAACATATCCTTTTGCTGTCCAACTTCAAACTCACAGAACCAACTTTTCTTCTTCCTCATTTGTTCATTTAACTGCCGTTTTCTGGAACAACCTTCCTTCATACTTATTTCCTGAAAATTACAATCTGCAGAAATTCTAGGCTGATGTCGACAAATATATTCTTCCCTCTTTTCAATCCCCAACCCATGCACGGCACTAAGTACTATAGGTTCTAATACCTCTCGTTTTTCGGGTTTTCATAAAAAAAAATTCTGTAAGACCTTGAACAGTAGAGACAGTTACACTTCTCTGTGGTGTCCACCTAATGTATATTAAAGCTACTTTGAACTGTTCATTCTTAACACTACTGGAAAATCCTCTCTTTGCGATTATACCACACAAATGGTGGTTGTAGAAATGCCATTTTAACGTCTTTTATTTAAAAACATAAAAGAGGAGTATTACGTTTTGTAAAACATCCGTACATAGTGGAGAAAAATGAGAATGCAGAGTTCATAAATTACTAAAGGATACATATAATTAGCCATTTCCAAAACTGCTGTTATCCTACATAATTAAACCAGTTAGAAAAATTTTATTTTAATATTTGTATAACCATCATTATGAAAAAAGAAAAAGCGCATGTACCAGAAGTTAAAACATCTGAAGAATTTAAGCTAATTAATGCAGGACAGCATATTTATGTAGTCCCCAGATAATGTCTTTAGCCATTAAGACAACTCACTTAATCATTCTGCCAAGACAATAATTAGTGCTTCTTCTACAGAAGTAGAGTGGATACTGTGGTATTTTTTTAATGGTTGATAGATTAAGATATTTACGAAGCTTAACTCGCTAGAGGCGAAAAAAAAAAATGTCTTTGTCCGGTCGTTTAGTCAATACGGAATTTCTTAGTTTTTAACCCCCTATTAACTATAAGTCACTCTGTAGGAAAGCAACTTCCAGGTTACCGAGGAAGAAACCTCAAGACAACGTGAAACTAAATATTTTTCTTTCTTATAGCATTTTTATATTACGCTATAGAAATTCGACTACTTATAATCCACAGTTAACATCCTCAATTTTGTTCTTACTTAAATCAGGTTGATTTAGAGAATAATTTATACTTTAGGGATAATAAGTCCTATTAATGGCCCGCGTTAACTGTTAAGCGGTCTATGACTTCGTTAAAGTAGAATGCATCAAAATTAAACCTTTTAGTACGAGATCATATCGGTTTTGAAGAACTTTTTAAAGTAAGGTTTTATGGACTACTAGACGAGAACTTGTGGAAATTAGAAAGCCTCTCCTAGTGGTGATTTGATATATCTTGAAGGGTGTCCGCCCTCCTCCGATGTATGTTTCTCAAATTTGGTCCTCTGGTGCTTCCTACTTCTTGGGAATGAATAATAGCTGAACAAGGTAGCTGGCCACTCTACTCAGAGACCATTCTCTATAGCAATACAGGAATATACATTCTACATCTACATATAGAGAATATACGTTCTCTATCACAAATGGAATATACTGTGGCCTCACTTCGATGAACCTCGTATCGCAGCTACTCGCATTGGTGGAACAATGGCCACCACTCTACAGAACCTTCAAATTCTGAGCTGCCTTTGAAGATTCCTCCCGAAAAATACAAAAAACCAAAAAAAAAAAAAAAAGAAATGTTCAAATCCCTGCAGGTCGACGCAAAAAAAAAGGTCTGCGAAGATAAAAGAGACATTTTTGGATTCTTATTGAGAAAGAACCTTGAAAGATTACAGTAATGCAAATTACAAGTATGACTTTACATCCACGAATCTTTATGCGAGCTTAAGGATAAAATGTAAGAAGCCACATCATTCCCGAATCATCCCGAAGTCCTCTCTCCATATCAAAGTTTGTTGTGACAGGATAAAAGTGTGTTAACGAGTGGTGAGCTCTGGGATGCAATAGTTCACGTGTTTGAGTTGGCAGTGGGTCGAGCCTACGAGCAATGTGTCGATGAAACTGAAGTTTATAGTCGAGAATTACGTGAAGATTCTTGTGGTGCGTCACGAGGTATAGGACTGTTTAGAAGTACAGGGCGTATAGAAGATTGATTCCTTTTTCAGAAAATATATCATGAAGGCGGACTTTTGAGGGTTGTGTGATAATGATAGCATCCGAAGGTAGTGAACCACTTGTGTGATTCATCACTGTTGAGATTGTAGGTGGTTGGTTGATGAATTATTTTAAAAATAATATATTAGAATAAGCAGACATATTCTGCATAAATTTCGCCAAAACAATGTACAGAATGTTTCATAACATGTGGGCCATGTTATGAAGCATCCTGTATATGCTTTGACGTCTACTTTTCCAGGATAAGTAACCCATTGTGCATGTGGTATCCCGCGCCCCATATTGTAAATAGCACGTAGGTTCCAAGAGGTTATCCTTTTATTTCACAAAAGTAAGTGTTTATCCTTTTGTGAAATAATAAGAATAATAAGTCTCTAGGATAGTCAGAGAGTCCTTCGACCAATAGTAACACTAGACATAACAACAACCACCCTGTGTACTTGGTAACAACACTCGTCACGAGATGGAAGCCCAATTAGGGAGAAATAATAATAATAATAAACCTGGACAAGCGCAAGACCCATGGCTTGAATTAAAGATATCCAGTCGGGCCTGCTAAAATCAAAACTGAATGGCGGGAACATGGTCACAGCCATAAACACTTATGCAGTTCCAGTACTAACGTGCTCCTTCGGGATCATAGATTGGACCAACACCGAGCTGGTGTTGGTCCAAAAGACGGAAAAGAAACGAAAGACCAGCAACAGAAGAACCGAAAACAGAAGGAACCGCCAGCTTGGGAAAGAAGACTTCAGCAGAAGATACAAGAATTAAGAGTCAAGATAGGTCAGTTGACCCTGTACCAACAGGGTGATAGAAGTAAGAAATTGATTGGAAAGGTGAAGAGCATCCTCAAGAGAGAGAGAGCATCCACACCAAACATGAGACCAGAAATCAGAGAATAAGAGAATACTTGGACACACTGAAGCAGAATCTTCCCGCACTCAGCAAGAGACTACGCTGATACAAAGAGAGCTCCCAGAGGAAAATAAACAACCGAATCTTCGATGAGGACCAAAGAACCTTCTACAGGAAGCTGGGAGAAGAAGAAAGCAGGAAACGGACCACCCGAGGAGAAGAAGACGATCGAGGAGTTCTGGGAAAATATCTGGAGCAGTGAAGTAAGACATAACAGATGAGCCCCCCCGGATAGAAGTAGAACCGAAGAAAACCAAGGACGATCAAGAGATGAGGGAGTGGGAGATTCGAGGAGAAGTAAAACAGTCGACCAGGAACACCCACAACTAGCGAACCCCAGGAATTGATAACATCCACAACTACTGGTACAAGAAGCTCACTTGCACACACAAGCACCTAGCAGAGCAGTTTACTCGAATGATAAGGCACCCGAAGTTTCTCACCGAGGGAGTCACATATCTGAAGCCTAAAGACGAAGATACAAGAAACCCAGCGAAATACAGGTGAACCACCTGCCTCCCAACGATGTACAAAATCCTGACCAGCTGCATAACCAAGAAGATATCAGACCACTTTGAGAGTCAGAACATAATGGCTGCACAGCAGAAAGGATGCAAGCGGAGGAGCAAAGGATGCAAGGAGCAATTAACCATAGATGCCACAGTTATGGAGCAAGCCTACAAGAAGCACCGTAACCTATATACGGCCTACATCGATTACCGCAAGGCCTTCGACTCGATCCTAAGCTCTGTTTTGGTAATCACATGGAAAAGCTGGTCACCCAGGCAGCTCGACTCCGATGGATGGCCAAACAGCATTTGTATTATATTAATGAAGTAACGACTACCAGAAGATATATAAAAACCACAGTATACTCTCCGCTTCTATATGCTGCAGAGGTATGGGCATCTGTTGCCCCTATTACAATTCCACCACTCTTTTCTACTTGTTTTGGCTCTTAAAATGGGCCATAAACAAACATAAGCTTCCTCCACAGTTAAGGACAACTGAAATGGCCAGTTTGATAAAAATTCACAGGCTTCACACGCTGGTTAGGATGAAACGCCTTACCACAACTATAAAAATGATCACTGGCAAGATTTCGGCACCATTATTCTGGGACCTGTGCTTTTGGAGAGTCCCTCAGCCTTCCCTCAGAACCACTCCAACTATGTGCCCTCATCTCAGCCGTCTCCACCTATCTGATAGGTTTCTGCCATTTCAGCAACTTCCATGTGCCTAGTCTTTGAATGACCTTAATAAGTTTTCTTGTGACAAGGAATATAGATGCTACATCCTTGAATTGTTCTTCATTGTTCCCGATCTTTCTCCTCGAAGCTCGCCTTAATGCCGCAAGCCAGCATTATGACATGAAGATGGCTTACTAACCTTTTAGTTTTCCACCTATATATTCTTTGTACATTGTGATGTTTATACGAGCTGTATTTACTTTTATTCGTCCACATATGTATTTTCTTATGTTTAATTTATTAATTTATTTTTCTTACCTATTGTACTATTACTGTTAACCCTGGCCTTGTGGCCGTGAAGGGCAACATTGCAAGGTATCCATTTGTATTATTATAATCATTATTGCAATAAAGATTTCTATACCCGATCGACATAGCTTGTTTTTGTTGTTGTTGTTGTAGGGTTTTAAGAGTATCAGCGACTAAGGCCATATTGCACCGTGTATACTGTCTGTAAGTTGCATGGGTTCTGAAGTCGATTATCTGTATTGCTGGACGAAAAACCCGAGTTTCCAGGATAAAGAACGATAGTACCCTTGCCTGAGACCGACTAACTCGGACGCGTTGTGAAAAAGGCCCATAAAAATTCCTTCCGTCATCGATGGTACTTGAAAGCCAGGTCTTTTCTACCCGGTGTGGGGAGAACGGCGATCCAACTAACTGTGCTACCCACGGGGGCCATCGACACAGCAGTGCCCAGACCAGCAACCTACAGAAAACATACGAGGAAAAGATCAGGAAGTACTCAGTCCTAAGACAGGAAGTCAAAGATATGTGGTATATGGAACAGGTAATGACTATCCCGGTCATCCTGTCAAGAGCCTCCATAAGAACATAGTAACAATAGGCCTCCCAGAGCACACTTACATGGAACTCCAGAAAGTCACAAAGAGTTACTCAACCAACAGTAACAGCAATAATAATAGTAACCGGACACAACCAACCACCTCATGCACTTGGTACTAGTACCCACCATGGGGTGGAAAAATCTCATAAAAAATAAAACGGAGAAAACATTTTTTTTTGTTTTTGTTTTGTTATTATAATAATAAGTTGGCTGCGAAAGAGTACTGTGCAAGTAACGTTACATGCTTATGCACAGACAGACATAGAAGGTGATAGGCGACATTACATTGCTGCGAAAGCGCCTAAAAAGATTTGCTTCTTTAGTTTTTATTGTAATAATTTGCTAGAACCAGGAATAGAAATAATGGGGGTTAGTATACGGATGTACACTGCTCTACCATTAATATCCGGACACCCCTCCATGGATGGGGAAACAGGTTATATGCATGCAACACGTCACAGAACCTGTTATAAATATGCACACTGGGATTAGAACAGACAATTGCAAAAGTAGGCATGCAAGGTGACACGTTCAGCAGAATTACCTCGAAAGTTCAGCAGAATTGATCGCCTCAGCAAATGCTAGATGCCGATTAACATGGTGTAAGGAGCGCGAATCCTGAACTATAGAGCAGTGAAACACAGTCCTATGGACTGACGAGTCGAGGTTTGCACTCTACCAGTCTTATGGCCATTCGTGGGTGTGGCGAATGTCAGGCGAACAGTTCCTTCCTTATTGTATTCTCACAACAATGAAGTTTGGTGGAGTGTCATGGTGTGGGAATCCTTTCATGGTTTGGCTTGGTCTAATTAGTCGTTATCGACAAAACCATGAATGTTGTGCAATACCAGGACATCCTGGACAATTACGTACTTCCAACATTATGGCAATACTTCGGGGAAGGCCCATACCTGTATCAGCAAGATAAAGCACCATAACATACTTCTCGGGTTCTAACAGAGTGGTTTGAGGACATGGATGTAGAAAAGTTGGTTTGGTCAGTCCAGAATTCAGATCGGAACACTATCGAGCATTTTTGGAATGTATTGGATCGTCGGGTACGTGCACGTCGAGATCGTCCAAAGAACAAGATCGAACTGGGGCTGCATTAAAAGCCGAGTGGAGGAACATATCATCTGACATTTATAAAAAGCTGGTTGAGAGTATGCCGCGAAGATTGAAGGCCGTCATAAAAGCAAAAGGTTTCAGCACAAAATATTAAATGACACAATAAAAGCTTTTTTTTGTCTAAAGGCAGGTGTCCGGATAATAATGGTAGGGCAGTGTATAGTAATACTTCTATTCCGATGATTGAGAGATAAATAAACATTTTTGATCCCGGCAATCCCCATACTAAATAGGCAGACCCAAAATACCACTTACATTGAGCTTAAGTTCTTCGTAATAACAAAAACATTTTGGGAACAGGAACAACGTTACAGCGCAAGTAGATATGGCAAAATATATTTCACTAACCGATCCGGCCTACTTTTCGAAGTCTCGACAGTGTCCTTCCGCCTGTCTCCATTCGGTCGTTATGGTGGAAAGGAAGCTCGGTGGCGCCGCAAATTGCACGGTTTTCTTGGGAAGCGAAGAAATTTACGAACAGCCGAACCTTTCGGAACGCGGAAGTCACGTGATTGGCTGTTCGAAAGCAAACTCGTTAGCTTTAGTGCATGTGCAGATACGCACATCGTGTTTAACCGAACAAAGAGCCCAGGGCGCGGGTTGGAAGACGGCCGTGATTACAGGTCGTCCGTAATGACACCATCGACACCCAGGGTGCGCTGACTAGACAGTTGACTCCCACGCCATCTAGTCTGAAGTGCTAATGATCCTCGTGCAAGACGGCAGACGGAGGGCGGTCGTGCGGAAACAATTACCGTTGCCCGAACGTTGAAGAGGTAATTTCGTAAGATTGATTGATTTGGCGGTCCTAAAAAAGAAAGAAAAAAAAGCGCTTCATTCTTCTGAGGAAATCTGGGCGGAGCGGATGTAATACCGCCCTCTGCAACACGAGGTATCCGTGCTTGGCTCATAATAATAATCGGAATTTACCTGCAGCGAGTAAATAGTTTTTCGTTCCATACCGGCGAGTGCAACTTTCTAACGAGTGTGACCTTGTTAGTCTTCGAAGATTGGCTGGTCAAGTGCCAGATGTTCATAACACCATAGAATCAACCGTCTCCGCCTAAGTAGCCTTGAATCTTTACCACAATGCTTGTTTCCTTTGTAAAATACTTGCTTACACTGGAAGAGAGAGAAAAAAAAATCAAATAAAATAAAGCCAGCTGTACTCGAAAAGTACTTCGGTGGTTAATTGTTAAGAATGGTTCTGGTTATCATATAATGAATGATGCTTTTTAAATTGATTGAAAAAGCATCATTTTTTAAAAATTAAATTAAAACACAAACACATCTACCCGATTTTATTACGACTTTTATAAAAATAATTTACAGCAGCGCAACTATTTTTAATCTGTGGCATTTGAACTCGTCGAATCGGCTGGGCATTTATCGAAGTTTGGGATTTTTTTTTATTCCGACCGTTCTGATGGATCCTCTTCGAAGTAGTCTCCTTGACTGCGTATACGCGAATCCAACGCTTCTGAAACTTTGAATCATTCCTAATCGGGTTATTTTGGAATTGTTAAGAGGACTGGACCTGCTTTTCCTGGCCACCATACACCTACGATTTATTGTGGTATAATTTGGAAATATTTTTAATGTACGAAGGAGATTCAAATCCAACACGGAATTTTCATATTTCTCTGCAAAATGTCGTCCATATAAGTTAATGAGAAAATAGAGAACCTGCATGCAATCAAAAAACATTTTTGGTGAATGGAAGCTGAAAAACTGACAGATATTCACCGAAGTCTTGTATTCTAATTTGGAATGATGCGCCGTCGAAAAAAACAGGTGCAGTCATGGTAAGTTGAAAAACTCATTCTGCACAACCGTCGCATTTTCGTTAGAGAATTCACGATTACTTACAAAATAATTCTAGCGTTTTAGTATTTCATTTTCTTTCTGTTATAATCGTGCCAAGTAGGCGATTTCAGGAGAGGATCTACACAGGCAAAAGTGATACTTAGCTTTTAATTAAATGTGCTATAAAAGTTCTTCCTCTTGCCGTCGATCGAAGTTAACGATGTCTCTTTACACCCTCTTTGATCTTCTTTTTTTCTTTCTCTCTTTCTTATTTTTTTTAAAGGAAAAGCTTCATCGGACTTGTTCTAGTTATGGGAATGTCCCCCTCTATAAATAATCCGCAGTCATTACGATGACGACAGCTATTACCACTGATCACACTTACTACTTGGGGGGGGGGGGTGAAGCTTTTCCTCGTGAATTACCAGCGGCCTTCTTTGATGGACACTGAATGTACTGAGACTAGCAATTTGAAGTCGTTTTCAAGAACGACATTAAGGCGAGGACTACCTGGAATGGCAACTAGTTTTCTTGCCTAATTTCACAACTGCTTATCTAACGATGAAATCGTGAGGAATTCAGCAGTCATCTGATAAAAATATAAAAGACGGAAGGAGAGAAAAAATACAAGAAGTAAGAGATGAGAACAGTTTCTTCTGAAAGTTTCAAATACAGTAATCAGTGTTGTTAGATGTCAAGAAGCCGTATCGATAGGAAGTAATAAACAATCTTGAGATTTTTTTACGGTTTTAAGTGGGAGAATCAATTTTTAATCACGGTTTTTAATATGCCTACGCATTATGACTTGAACATCTTTCAATTCTGAAGATCCTTTCTTAGTGTCCTCTCGAGAGATCTTGGAACTTCTTCAGCATTTTTACCTGTTTTCAATGGTTGGGATCTTTAACACTATTTATTGAAAACGCTTGCCATCTTACGGTCACTATTTTGGGAGAGTGGCTTTGTTGAATCCTTGATGGAAATTCGTCTATAAATTATTTTATTGTCTTATTAAAGTTTGTTCTTTCGTGGTGTAAAAGCCCATAAGTTTCCCGTTTCTAAATCACCCAGTTAAACGAAGAACGCAAATGTTATATATTTTTAATAGTTCTTTAATATTTCTGTGACAATAAATTATATTCACTTATATTTAATAGTTTTTAAAGTGACATATGTTTTGTTAATTCAGTTTAGAAACAAAAAACAAAGTTATCCAACTTAAAAAAAAAAAAATATATTATCGTGAATGTGTGCTGCCATCTCTGGTCAAACATGCGAATAACAAAAACAAACTTTCTCATGAACTTAATTTTTAATAAAAAATCCTGGCAATATTTTATTTTATTTTATTAAATGTATTTTTAATTTTATTTTGTTAAATGTATTTTTAATTTTATTTTGTTAAATATATTTTTAATTTTATTTTATTGTACTGTAATATCTTTTAATGTATTCTATAAATATTACATATTTTATTGTAATATATTTTACTTTATTGTATTTATACTTCTGTAATATTATTCTCAAAACATTGAAATGACAGATGCGTAATTTATTTTATTGTTTAAATAAATTAGTAAATATTAAATATTAATTATTATTAAATATTAAATATTAATTATTATTAAATGTTAAATATTAATTATTATTAAATAATATCAATTGTTTACGAAATTTCACATGTAATTTATTAATTTTTTTTTCATTTTTCCATATACAGTGACCAATTTCTTCCTTTATTTTCTACCTCTAAAAATAATCTAGTAATCCAGTACTGAGTTTATTGTTTATTAATTGATATCGATTCCATGTATGTAATTAGGTGAGGCCCCTTATCCTCACCCATCCACTCTCTTCCAAACCGACTGCAGTTTCTCTCTGGGAAGAATATACGAGTCTATAGAGGATGTTTAGCTGATATTTCTCCAGCAAACGTCTTCATTGCACCATATTTTCTTATCCTTTCTTTCTATCGAACTTCCTGCGAGCGAGCAAAACGGAAGCGATAAACTAAACAGGAAGAATGCTCACGTCCTTTAACCTCTTCGCCCACTCTGTGCGACTGATGGTTAGAATATCAGACTTCTCCATTATCAATACGTGCGGCTTACGTAGTACATCTTGTATGTTTGGTAATGAACTTGCTTCAAAGTAGACTCCACTCCCTGTATGTTGTAAACGTCAATGAGCACATAACACGTGGCATACGTGACAGATGGCGTGCGAAAAGTAACCTCAAACCATTGTTATTGAACAAGGTGTGGTTGTATATCAGACAGCGTACAAAATATTGAAGTCATCGGTATCTGAAGAAAAAACTACTCCATTATATGATACTCAAAATGTAATTTGAATTAGAAAATTTGAAAAATTCATTTGAAATGTTTTTGAAATGAACGTGCACACAATGAATAGAGTGTTTAGTATACCATCCAACCAAAAGTCGTGGAACACTGTCATCGCAAGAAATGTGCAAATATTTTAGTCTATTAAGGTGATTAGAAATTAGTCCCGAATTCACTTCGACTGTAAATGGGTGTATATAGGAACGATGAACACACGAAAAGAGCTAACAGAATTTCAGAGGGGGGGTGTACGTGCAGTGCTATTGCTCAGGATTTAAATATTCCCAATTCCACAGCTGGCAATACTGTATATTGAAAAAAATGGGAGCCATGAAGGACAGGAGCCGGCCCATACACCTTACGGGAAATCATAATGGACATGATAGCTGTGGGACAGTGCAGACACTAATATGAGGGGGTGGAAAACAGGGCACATGCTCGAAAATAGCGAGCTCATTCTCGTAAATGTGGATCCTTTTTGATCTTCGAATACTTTTTCCCGTATGCCTACCCATTACGGCCATTGATCTCTCTGCCTGTTCTTCCCTTCTCTCCTCCCTTTGTTCACATGGGAGGTTGAAGAAAATCCCCAATGGAGTGACCACTTCCCTGTGATATCTCTTCTGACTGCAAAAAAAAAAAAAAAAAAGATCAACCATCAAGGAAGGATATCTCGGTGGAAGTTTGATGGTACTGACTGGAATGCCTTCAGACAACTGGCACAGTTTGACATCAATGATGCAGTTACACAGATCACAGAAGGTACTGTGCACGTAGCAGCAGTTGCAATTGTAAAACGTCTACACGGTTTCCACCATTTCCTAAACCTTGGTGGAATTCAGAATGCACAGCAGCAAGAGAAGCCCAAAATAAAGAATGAGGGATATTCCGCCGATATCCCATCAGACAATTTAATATCCTTCAAACGTACACGTACCAAAGCATACTATATCCGACGTCAAAGCCAAAGGATATCTTGGATTCGTTTTACTTTTTCCATTACCCAGTTTGGGATAAGATTCAACAAATGAGGAGAAAATATCCACCATGCCTTCCAGTGATCCTAGAGCATAATGGATATCCGCTTCCAGATCCAACTGTAGTTACTATTACTGTAGGGGAAACATTCGCAAAAATCTCTACAGTGACATCATTCATCCCAGAGAAACGTTCACTGCCCTTCTCTTCGAAAGGTCTTGAACCATACAACAAGCCCCACGCACAGGAAGAGTTAAATGCAATACCCATACTCTTACGAGCAAGTGATGTGGGCCAGATGACATCCACTGTGAAATGATAAACCACCTTTCAAGACATTCTAAGTATCATCTTCTATCTTTATTTAACAGAATCATTCTTGGCAAAGAATTTTCGTATTCCTGGAGGAAGGCAATCATTTTTTCTTCCCCAAACCAGGAAAATACTCTTGAAATCCAAGTAACTATCGTCCTACCGCTCTGACAAGCTGTTTGGTTTGTGGAAGGTCCTGGAAAGAATGGTTAATGCTCTCCTCTTATAGTATTTGGAAACTAATGGTTTGATTTACAGCATACAGTGCGGTTTCCGAAGAAAAAACGAGCCACTTTGGATCATTTAATCAGACTAGAAATGAACATTCGTGATGCTGTTATTTAATTAGAGCATCTGTCCAGTTTTCTTTGATATCGAAAGAGCGTACAGCGCAGCCTGGCGATTTGGCACATTACAAGAAGACTGCCATAACTTTGGTCTTAGGGAGCACCTTCCGGTTTTTATTAAAAACTTTCTGGTTTGAAGTTTCGCCAGTTTCAAGTCCGTGGTCCACGCTCTCGAGTGTCATATTTTTCACAATAAAAATAAACTTTATCACAGAACAATCTCCTTCAACTCTATATATTGATGATTTTACTCAATTTTGTCATTGGTCCAATATGAGGGCTGTTGAAAGAAACCGCAAAAAGCAATTGCCTTGCATCTTGGTCATTGGCTAATGGGTTCAGATTTTACTCCCAGAAGACCGTTTGTGTATACTTCTGTAGCAAACGTAATCTTCATCCTGATCCAGAATTAAGGCCTGGGCAAAAGAAGATCACAGTTCTTTCTTGAGATTTATTTTTCGACAAGAAGTTGACATTTCTACAACGTATTCGTTAGCTAAGGACAAGGTGCACTAAAGCGCTTAACGTCCTTTGTACTTTTTATCAACATCTTGGGTTGCAGATCGCTGTACCCTACTCCGATTCCCGGTTTATGCTTCTGCTACAGCTAGTGTTCTTCGATGTTTAGGTCCAGTTCATCACCAGGCCATCCACACTTCCACTGGAACATTCCATATGTCTCCTGTCCAAGCCACTACGTTGAAGCAAATGAGCCATCTCTTTCTCTTCTCTCCGCGGGTAGCACAATTTGTAGAATCGCCGTCCTCCCCACCGGATGAAAAAGACCCGAGTTCGAATCCTCGATGACGTGAACATTTTTACGTGCCTTTTTCGCAACTTGACTGAGTTAGTCGATCTCAGGCGAGGGCAGCATGGTTTTCTCTCCCGGAAACTCGGGTTTTTCGCCCAGCAAACAGAAAATCAACCTCAGGACAAACGCAATATACAGACATATACAAGGAACATATGGCCTTAGTCGCTGATGCTCCTAAAAACCAAAACAACAACAACAACGACTTTCTCTTCAACGTAAGCAGTTGTCTTTACAGTACGCTTTCAAATTAAAGTCCCTGCCCGGTTACCCCGAGTGGGCATCCTTTGAGACACGATGGGAAAATCTCAACAATATCCATTGACTGCCAACCGACCTTTTGGTATTCGAATCCAAGGGCTCTTAAGTGAACTAAACATGACGGCAGACAACGTTGCCCAATCACCGAGGCAATTCCTTCCACCATGTCTATCTTCCAATTTGTGACTTTTCCATTAAGATCTGGGAGAAGGCTGCTACGCCAGCAGCTGTCTATCAGCAACACTTTGCATTACATCATACTGCAAGACATGAGAAGGAAGTCAGAGTAGACTGACTTTCTTCCTTCACATATGATTCTGACTTAGATTGCTCTAAGTCAGTATCATATATGATTCTGCATATGATTCAAAATACCTAAAATTTGAAACAGAAATGGATCACTTTAGGCTCTACCCCTGGCGAACTCTCAATGAAATCGATATAGAAGAAGCTGCGTTTTGGCTTCAGAAATGGTTGTCTTTCATTGCTACAGTGGCCATGTCAAGAGTGTGCGTCACGTGCCCACACTTGAAGCCGTGGTGGTCCAGCCTCCTTATGCACCAGTTTAAAGAAAAACAACGACTACATGCCCAATTCAAGAGATCACCCACAGAAAGATCATACTCAGCGTACTCAATAGCCAGATGCAGTTTCCAGAAATCCAAGAAGCAGGCTATCAACTCGTTCATGGAGAAGAGGATAGCGTGTGGCCAGCAATCCTGGTCGGCCAATCACATCCGGTCAGCAGAATCGCTAGATCTGGCCGAATGGTGCGATCATATAACCCGGTTTGTCAAAACAGACAGTGCAGTTGCGGACTTCCCCTGGAACAGTGCCCATTGCGACATAACTAATCTCACTAACGTGACGATTAGCGAAGAGGAGCTAATCGAGGCCATCGAAGCCCTGTCCAATAAGAAAACAATGGGGAGTGACTTTATTCCCACCTTTTGCCTTAAAGTTACCTCTTACTTCATCAGCGATGAACTGACGAAGTTGTTTAACAGAATTTTACAACAGGGAGTCGTCCAAAACGCTTGGCTAAGTTATAGATTCATCCCAGTTCCAAAGGTGAAAAATCCGATCTTAACTGCTGACTATAGGCCTATTTCATCCAGCGCCTCCCCTTTTCTTTTTCTCAAATGCCTGGAGAAGTGCATGTTTAAAGTGGTTGCCAATCAGGTCCTTTCCCAGAGACCTCAGCATACATATTACGCACTCTCACTAAGATCACCGATAACATGCATAGAGGCTCTGAATTTGAAAACACTTCAAGTTTGGGAGCAAGGCTATGTTATTCATGCTGTTTTTCTGGATCTGAAAGCGTCCTTTGACTCAGTGCAAGTTAAGCCACTTATGTGCCTCCTGGAGAACTACTACGGTTTCACAGGCAATGTCTCGAAGCTCCTCAGGAATCTGCTAACCAAGAGGTGCCTTACCTTCCAGCAGGGGAATAACTACATCACAGAACAGGTGGAGGTCGGTAAACCCCAAGGTGGATCGTTGTCGGCACTGCTTTTTTCAGCGATATTTATTCCGTTAATAAATGAAATACCTGCGTTTATGGCCTACGCCGACGATATTGTATGTTGCCTCTCAATCCCAGCTAGCACCTCAACAGACCAAATCCAAGGGAGAACTATCTGGTTAACAACCGAGAGAAGATATCTTGGATAGGAACCTATCTTTTACACCACACCTGAAATATCTACATACCAAGATTCGAAAATATACTGCAGTTGTGGAAAGAATCGCACGTCGGGACTGGGGACTGAAGCGATGCACGCTCACCCTCTTCTATAAGGCTATGTTCACCCCCATAATCACCTATGCATCCGGTATCTGGTTCTCAAGGGCCACCACAGCAGTTAAAAAGAGGAAGCTTGACTCGATTCAGCTCGTCATCCTGCTCACCATCACCCGGCCTGCTGCACGGTCAGCACCTATGCCTTGCAAGTGCTGGCCGGTGTGCTACCTCTAGATCTAGAAATAGTCAAATGTCGTTTGCTTTATATGCTTTCCAAAGGCAAAGCTATCTCCTGCCTGGATTTTACCACCGACCCCTCATATAACATCAAGGCCGAGAAGTAGCGCCTCACTGCATATTTGCAGCAGGTCTGGCAGTCTGCAAAGGGAGAAGTCACCAGACTCTACAAAAGGAGAAGTCACCAGAAAATTCATTCCTGCAAGAGCAACAGTATACCCGAAATCTCCCCCATGGTTCTCCCCTGGCCTATACGTCGCCTTTTTGTTAACTGGCCATGCATCTATCAGAGGAAAGCTCACTGCAGTCGGGATCACTGAAAACCCACAATGCCTCTGTGGTTCCCTCGAAACTTGGGACCACCTGATGTACGAGTGCGAAATATATGAAGACTTGAGACTAGGATTCATTACCTCTCCTGACTAGGATACATTACCTTCCTAAAAACAAAGAACAGCACATCCTCGAAAGAGAAGAAGACTATGTTGCCTTTACACACGCTGTGCACAGGATTTATTCGCACGACGGAAGACCCTACCATGGATATAGTCACTATCTGGATCATCATCTAAACCAAGAGAGACAACCACCTATATATTTTGAGAATTAATGCAGAGGCTTATCAGCAAATGAGACTACACCATCACCAAATCTGGGACGATCCAGTATAGGATAGCCACAGCTGCATTCCTATTTATATCCCTACTGACTTAGACACAGATCACCGGATGACATTACCACTGAAATTGGCATCACGACCTGACCTGAATGAGAAGAGTAAGAAGATTGTGCTCCCTTGCATAGCAACTTTTCTCCCATTCCTACCCCCTATTTTAGTCTGATGGATGTCTTCCATTGCACCTGGGGGATGCCTTCTTCTTCATCCCTCCATACTTCTACCTGTTCTCCCCTTCCTTGACTCTAAAGTCCGCGCACTCTAACTTTTTTTTTTTTACATTGGTCTCTGTCAGGAGGCTTAGGTGACCCTGGCATAGACTAGCCAGAGAATAATGGGCAGTCTGTCTACGCTATCTCCTAGCGGTGTGTGTGCGGGCAACGTGGGGTCCCACCAGGGGCCCGCGGCCAAATGCCAGAACACCCAACAGAACCCGACACAATACTACGTATTCAGCACAGAACACTTTCTGGCATTTACTGTATTTCTATATTTCTTCACAGTGTATATATGGCGCAGATGTGGGAAACCACAGGTGGAGCCTGACCCTAATACTATGCACACACCTCACCAGACCAGGCAGAGAAATTATCGAAGTCTGTTATCCTGAACAAATGTCTGTCCTCTTTCTGTAGATACGCTACCTATTTTGGGCTTCAAATAAACCCTGAAAAATCCAAATATGTCATCTTCTCACCTAGAGCACAAGCAGACCTCAATCCAGCATCCTCTCTGCAGCCCTCCATTGCGGGGCATGTTCTCGTCGCCACTCATTCCATAATATTCTTAGGAGTGGAAATGGACGAAAACCTAACGTATAAGGAACAAATACAGCAACTGCGTTCAAGAGCATTACTGGCTTTCTGGGGTATGAAACTCGATCTCTGTACAGCGCACAACAAGGAAACAGTCAGAAAATTTCTCCTTTATTATTTTAGTTCTATCATCAGTTATGGTATTGAAGTTTGGTCGGCTGCTTCTATATCCAGTCTAAAGACCCTCTGGGGGGCTGTAATTCTGGGTCCTAAAGTGGGCTCACCTACTCTATACAACATCGAAATCACAGCTCTGCATAAATTTCAGATACACCCCAGCCTAGCACCTGGCATATGCGAGGAAGCTCACAATGGCTCTTAATCTGTACTCCGCTGCTCTCGACTTCGTTAATATCTGAGAAATCGTAGGTTGGAAAATTCCTGGTAGAGCCCTCAGAAACTGTCCAGTGTTCTGTTCTAACCTGCAGAAACTCTTGACCTTTAAGCGGCACTTTCCGAACAGCATCATCGGCGCCCTGAACTCCGCAAACATTGATTTGGATGTGTGGTCCAGAGATTTTGCAACAGAGAAGAAAAGCGCAACTTGTTGTGAAGGCATTCACAACAAGTTGCCCTGATATTGCACTACCTCCAATAAGCAACGCTTCGCCAGTGGAGAAGACTTCTTAATAGGGTTCTACTGTATAATATAAAGGGACGAAATAACAAAAAATACTCAATGTTGCCTTAAATTTTTGGCATTAAGTTATAGGCAACGAGAAAACTCGGATATATGTTTGCATTATGTGAGACAAAATGCTTAATTCTATCTCTCATAATTCAACAAGTGGCTTAAATGGTGTTACACCTCCTTTTTACATACTATTCAGTGCTTCGGCTACAATTATATGGTATACGAATATCCTATGTGATATATATGAAATTTTAACGAAATTCAAATTACATGCGGACAGACAGACGGATGGACATGGCAAAGGTAACTGGCGTATTATGAATATATGCTAAAGCATCAAAGAAATAGAGTACGGTATGATCGTCCTAACTCCAGATAATTTAATAATTATTTTATTTTATAATCTAATTAATATTTTAATGAATTAATTAAAATTATTGATTAATACGTAATACAACTATAATTTTATTCTTTGATTAATTATTAATTAAATTCATAATTTAATTTAGTTAATAATAATATTTGCTATTATTTAATTCTGTTCCCGGAAATACAGAATAGTATATATTTATTCCATATTCTTTCTGTTAAAGTCATTTTGTCCATGGATTTGATGGGTAGAAAAAGGCAAGCGTATGATGATGCTTATCTCTTATACCAAACATGTTTTTCCCCCTATTATTACTATGGTCCTAAGTTACAATTATGGCTACAGCAACAGTACCCCGGAGGATCTATAAATTCTGACTCCCCCCCCCCCCCCCTCTTTAACGAACCTCTCCCTGTGCATTACGATACCGACTGACGTATTTCGAAAATGTGATTTTCAAGCTCTAAAGTCACATCGGATAGAACATGATTCTGTTCGCGTTTCCACCATAAAAAAAAAAAAGTTCGAATTTCCTTTAGGCTTAAAAAATAAAAATATCGCAGAAAATAAGTGGTGTCAGAAGATTGGCGTGCCTCTACGACACGCTCTGTGCCTCACGCAGAGTGTGTTCAGGCTTTATGAATTTTGTTTTGTTTACAGATTACTCGAAAGCAAGGGACAGAAGCATAAACAGACTGACATGACCGATCGTGGACGTGCCGAAAGATCTCGTGGTTCATTAACGTACTGTGCGCGTGCCACGAGTTTAATGAACGCACTTTAACAATGTACTCAGTGGACAGCAGAGTTCTCGCATCTGCTACAAAGTGTGCAATAGCTTACGTCTGTCACGAACGATATTTAACAGCCATGGCCAAACGATATAAACGGAAGGCGGGCGGTACTCAATCGACACCATCATTTGTCAGTCGAAAACGTTTTCCAACGATTGCACTCCCCGGCACGTGTATAAGTGCCGTAATCCACAGTAGTTCGGTCGGCATTTATTTAAAAAAACCAAATAAAAAACGTTCAGCGAGAAAAGAAGTTGTGCAGGTCTCGTCTGCTGATAGATTCGATCAGTTGGCTTCGTTTCTTCGCTGGTTACAGTGGATTAGAATCTCGTGTTTACTTGGCCTGTCAACTTTGTGATTAAGGTTAATTAGATAAACTGTAGCTACCATAATACGAGACGGAGCTACTGGTTTCGCCTCCCTCTCGCTGCAGGGGAAGACCTCTCTGCTCAGTGTCTCCTTTTGATTACAGCGAGGTAATTATGAAATTAGCGAGCCAATAACAAACTACGGAGATTTATTAGTTCATCGGTCACATTTCTTTTCGTCACCATCTTAATATTCTTTTGACCAGCATCGACTCCAACACACACGCGTACGCAACACTGAGGTGGGTGGCCATAATTAGGGATGATGCATTAGTGGCCCTCACCCTATCGACCTTTTAAGAGACAGCAGAAGATGAGAAAGATATTTAAGCAATTATCAGAGGATTCCAATTGCGATCCATTTCTGAAACTGTCTCTTGCTGAAAAATATAGATCCTCATTTTTTTTTTTTTTTCCTTCACTCAAAGTACCCTCACTTCCATTTCCCCCTCAACCTAAACTCATAGCATCATTAATATCTACGTGTCAATTAGGTACCGATAAGTGACGTGTCCGGTTAAATGATAAAAAAAAAATTATTAGTAAAATTTGGTGGAAATGGCTATTTCAAAATCTTGTCAAAAGATGGTGCCAGCAACAGCATTTCTTCTCAGGACATTTACCTATCTCTTTTGAAATAGGATTTGGATATGTTTAAATAATAAAAATTGTTAATAATAAAATAATACACACGTAAACAAAATATATATAAAAACAAATTCATAAAAATAATAATATAAATGAAATAAATTCATAAAAAGAATAATATGAATGAAATAAATTTAAAAATTAATCGCATTTAATAAACTTTATTTTTTTAAAAGTCCAGATTGAATCGTAGAGTATTTAAATGGCCCAGTAGAAGCGTCACGTGATGATAGGCTAATTAGGCCAATATTATTTAAGTTCAAATTACGCTTCTGATAGAACGTGTCCATTTTAAGTATTTCAAATATATTTTTTAGTCGTAGAAGAAGATGTTTTAGAACTTAGAATTGTGGTTTGCTTTCCTCCCCTTTCAACATTTTGAAGGCAATGATAACATAAATTAAGCGTTAAAAGGTTAGTTGTCGGTAAAAAAAAATTCTTTTTAGAAGTTTAATAACCCTGCACCCGTAATTTCGTATTTATCTGAAGTGAAACGCATTAGTTAAATTTTGCCAATCGTAGCTACGCCATTCTTAAGATGAAAATATTTGATCATACTTTTAATTTCGCAATAAAAAATGCAAATATAAATATAAATAAAAACCGTTAATTAACAGAGTTAACAAAGCACCATTTTCTCATGCTGTAAAAATATTCAGTATTTTTTTTCGTCTGGAACCATTTCTAAAATGTATGTTTATATGTACATTTACACTCAGTGATCGCTGAATTATGACCACCCCAATTAGTAATGAACTATGCCGCATAGTTCGAAGTATAAAAAGCGGAACGGCTTTAGTGGCAAGTACAGTAGTAATTTGCATTTGCTCGTGCAAGTCAACGTCATAAAATAGCAGTTATGGGACGTAGTAAAGATATCAAGGAATTGTGGGAGCTCATGCTTCAATATTTGAAACGCGTGTATTGTTTTCTCACTGCCCACTGTGGTTAAAGTGTGCAAAGAATGGTGTCCAACGGGTCAAACGACCTCCCGCCTATAGAACAGTAAAGGATTACTCAAGGTGTACGTATGTGGTGAGCTAAGGGTGCAGCGCGTTATACGGCAGGTCAAAGTGTGATAACTGACATCGCAATACAACATGGGGAATGCAAGAACAATGTCCCAAATGATGATGCGCTGCACACTCAAACGTAAGTGGTTCCACAGCAGACTACCCAAGGGACACCTTCTCTCCTCACCGCTGATTATCGTCGACGGCGAATGCTGTGGTATCAACAACACACTGGTTGAACACTGGAGGACTCTAAACAAGTGTGCGGGTCGGATGAGTCCAAATATCTGGTACAACACGCCGACAGACGCCTTCGTGTGTGACGCAAGCAACGTGGGTTCATGCACCATCATACATGGTGCCCACTATCCAGATAGATAGCGGCGGTTTCTTAATATGGGACATGTTTTGCTGGCAAGAACTAGGACCCTGGTGCGTATGGACCAATATTTCATTGGTGAGGTCTACTGGCAGCTCTTAGGGGATCATGCGCATCCTTCCGTGTTGCATTTTTTTCTGTACAGAAACGGGGTCTTCCAAGACGATAATGCGCCGCATCATCGGGCCTGTGCACAAGTGTTTAGGGAAACACAGTGAAGATATCGCCATCTTGATTGATTCCAAATTCGCCCGACCTCAGTTCAATTGAACACCTGTGGGATGTTTTGGAATGGAAGTGAGGCGTATCGACACGCAGCCGTTTATTCCGACACTGTGGAAAGCCTTGCAGGCAGCATGGATGCAGATTCCTAGACGTCTTCAAACATCTAATGGAGTCAATGCGTAGGCAAACGGTGGCTAAACAGAGTATTAGGTAGGTGGTAGTAATATAGTGATCACTTAGTGTATATGTTATAAAGGGGAGATGGTCCAGTTTTTGGGACCACCTCCTTAATTTAAGCTTTACTTAACTATGCAATAAAAATACGACATTGTTATAATGTATATGTGAACATTCATGCAAAATTCTTTACGTTTTAAGAAACCAAGGCAGAAGTTTGAACGGAATTTTGCCATTTCTTCTTCTCTTGACAATACCGTTCATTATAACAGCGCAGGTCTTCTGTGAGTGTAGTGGTTCCGCCACTTGTCACACGTTTGGCAATTGAGATTGATAATCCACAACGAGAACTGAATCCAGAAATATGAGCTCGATTCTCGCTGACGATTAGAGGGATTATCTGACTGAGTTGCTCCAATTCAATCAGATTCTCGTTGGTCAACTTTGGCCTTGCGATTCAGCATCTCTACCACGTTAATTAAGTCCACTTTGAAATCAATCTCATTTGCCAATGCCAAAATCTGAAAGTTAATTTCGGGGAACCGTGTTCCAGCATGCCGTGAACGGAATATATAGCACCTTGGGAATGTATTCCCTCACGTAGCCGTATTTCTCGTATTTATTGGCATGAATACGATTTGTATTTCGCCATCTAGGGCTTGTGCGTGTTATTAAGCACAAAGACTCCGTGTTTTGAAGTTTTGTTCCTTACAATACTTCTTTGACGGAAGTGGAGTCGAATCAAAAATATTTAAACGACGTTATACCCAGAAGACGTAATTCGAAAATCTCCAGTACGAAGAATAGTTCTTATAGAATTCAAGCCTCTGTAAGGGCTGGGTTGTATACAGTTGCGCCATTGTCACTGCGAACAAACTAGCAGCGAATATATAGTTTATCGAGTTTCAAGCAATAAACCATGGCCGGGAGGGAGCAGTAGTAATCCCTCCCTCACTTTTTTTTCCTAATATAATGGGTATGTTGAGATTCCACTTACAAACCACACGTTACATTTCCCAATGGCACCCTAAATACTGCATATGATGCGCCACCTATAAAGGGAATCTGACTAATATTACTACGTGCTACACTAGGTATCTGTTTTCTGCGGTCCCAGACAATTCTAACATAAACACCAGTCATGATTAATTCCCATACACCTGACAATCCCTTCTAATCTCAGTGCGGAGACACATGTTCGACAAAAGTGATATGGGGAGCTTAGCTTCGGCGCGAAACGAAGCCAAATATTTGGGCAAATGTATTGGGGAGATGTTATCTCTAAGCAAAACGCTATCGAAGCGGAGGGGATGTCGCACTGCTACAAATAGATCTTTTTACGGCTCGAAGAGAACGATCTTCTCACACGTCGAGTCCCTCGGAGCTGTCAGAGGGTCAATCAGCCGTGCCAGACAGGTTAACCCCCGATCGCTAGGCGCTTTGGTCTCTTCCCCGGCACTGGTGTTCCTCACACTTATTGAGTATGACATCCCGAAATCCTAACGGCATGCCGGGCGACGATGGGTCTGAGTTTGGACGAAAACAGCCGTTGATACGATGAGGTGTACTTTTGCACTAACAACATCGCCACCCTAGTTTCCTTAGGAATTACGAAAACAAAATAAAAGCTTGTTCTGGAAGTTGTGTAGGACTAACGCATATTTTAACTGCCAGTTAACAGCGAGCGCCTTTCTGCAGCTGAAATATAGAGTTGTTGGTCTGACGAATGGCTGGCGTACACTCGTTTATCCAATCAACTCTCCTTGAAGGGAAGATAATTTTTCCAGTTTCCTAATGAAAGAGTGGCGAGAACATACAGGACATTAGAAATTAAGTGAGGTAAAGACTGCAGCGGTTTCATAACGTCAATTAAAATGACAGGAATCATTAATTATGAAAATTGCAGTTTAATTTTACAAACAATGCGTCCTTTCAATGAATTTGCCTTGGAGCTTATTTAACCTTTTTGTTTAAATGCAGGTTTTTTATATATTTCAAAGAGACAAATTAAATATTTCATGCTGTATGATCTTTGAAATTGGTTTCGAAGCCTAACAATGGAAAATAGGCAGTCACGTCAAAAATACTAAATTTTAAGTCTCGTGACAAATGATGACGTGTTAAATTTGTAGAGGTTTGCAATTGGTTTCAATAAAGCCTAACAATGAAAAATAGGGAGCACGTCACACTAAAATAGAAGTCACGTGACAAACCATGACGTGTTAAATTTGTTGTCGCGTGACAAAATATTAATGTGAAACTGGAAATTCACGAGGGGATTGAGCATCGATTACTTTTGCCCTTAATCTGCTTTCAGTAATGCTAGAAGTGCAAATATTCATTTTAAACAGAAACAAAAGGAAATGAATAATTAGTGGTAGGTTTTCATGCTTATATCCAGTTTCATTGACCTCAGCCTTGCTTATTCTGACCGGAAAGTTGCCTAATGGATATCACGAACCACTTTAAGTACTTTACGTACGTAGCTATAGACAAAAAAAAAAAAGTTTTAATTAAGGGTATTTAAGTTTTTTTAAATAAAAATTAAAATGTTTACGAAGTAAAATAATTCCTATACTGAATGTCATCAGCAAAGAAACACAAGGCCTTTTTAATAGCACTCATTGCAACAATTTTTTTTTCTTTTGCATTGCACTGAGACTGAATTTGAAAAGCATTTCCTTAAAAGTACTGCATTAAGCTCTCACATCTTCGCCACATCATTGAAGACGGAGCTATGCACGTGCTTTAAAGATTACCGCGTTGCTTCAAGGTCTTGTGTGATACGGTCAACTTAATTAGTCTCATTAGAGTAGGGCAAAATAAAGCGTGCCTTTGTTTTCCTTTTTTTGTCATTTATCGCAAGGCCAATTAACTTAACGAATAGTCGGCGGGTAGAGGTCGGTGCGATTAAGCGCGCGCACACACACGCACACATTGAAGGCAAGCTGGAAACTGTATAATTGGCCTCCAAGTCTAAAGTACTTACCTCAAATATCACACGGAATAGAAAATTTCAAGAAACTAATAACTGCTCGGAGATGGTTTCTTTGGATTAATTCCAAGGCAGCCGAGGCTGTGAGGCACTGAGCTTTGTATCTGTAAACTGCATGTGTTCTTAAGTTGGTTTGTCTGTTTTTGGGATGAAAAAAAAACACCTATTGGGGGAACCTACATCTTCTCGCGAGACCAGTTAAGTCATCTCTGGGTGAAAAACAGCTGTCATATGTTTTTCTAGGTTGGAAACGAAATGGAACCTAGGACTTTTGAAATAGCGCAAGTGGTATAGTTAATATACTGCTACGGGTTTTAAAGCTTTGTTTATTTTACTAATATAAATAATTTTAAAATAAGAATTATATTCGGAAAGCAAGGTACAAACGATGTGGAAATAAATGGATGTGCACAATAGAAAGCGTCATTTCCACATATGATAATGAAGTAACATTACGTGCGATGACAGTCTGCGCATATTCAAGTGTAGGTGATGTCAGAACAAACAGTTGATTTGATTTGGTAGTTGTTGGCGCATCGGCTTCTGTGGCCATATTGCACCTCCCAAGGTTTTTGCAGTACTTTGATCCAAGCCCGAGGCGAGAATCGAACCCGCGACCTTTGGGTTGCCGGGCAGGTACTTTACCCACTCGGCTAGCCCGGTCGGCGAACAAACAGTGGTGATAGAAATGTAGACAAACATTTAGGTGAGAAGAATTATCTAGTTTTTGCATATCAGAAGCTGTCTTCTTCTAGACTGTTTGTACTTGCTGAACACGTATCGTAAGATGTGCAATAAGAAATATATATACACTATACTGTATATTTTGCATAAAAACAAAGCTTGAAAAAATCCTTCATCGAAAATTTAAACATCAATTCTTGTAATTTATAAAAATCTTTGTTAACTTCTTAATTTACGTCTCATTGTTTGTTTCTACTATGGAAACGAAGTGCTCGACTTTAAATGAAACCAGTTTTATTACTATCATTAAGTAAAACAATTTTTGAAATTTTTAGAACGAGAAATAGGGCAAAAGAGTAGCGATTGATTTCCATTTAGATGATAGAAATTGATTTTTTTTATTGCATATCTTAAAAGGCAACTGCCTTTAGAACGAACTCTTTTGTGAAGGTCAGAGATCATAATCATTGACAGCATCAAGAACTAATCCTAATATCTGTTGTAACTGGTAAAATGCGAGGGTGTAAAAACTACACGCGCTTTTAATGACCGTGGTTCAAGCTCGCGTGACTACTAAATACGATATTGTTCTTGTGTTCTCTCTATATGGTGCACTGTTTGACCTTATTGAGCCGTTTCCTAGTATAAACAGAAAATTTATTTTAATTTAAAAATCAATATAAATATCTTATTACCCCTGAAAAATGTGCTTTTATTTCGACAAGAATAAATATTCGTAAAATTAGACAGTTATCAAGGTAGGACTTTAGTTTCATCCTAATGTACTGTAATGACTTTGTTTTTATGGCTTCCTATAACTATTCTGGTAAAATTCTGGCAGGAATTGTGATAAAAAGCATCAGCTAATCTCCCGTGAGTATTCATATCGCTGCTGAAAGATATTTAGGTTAGATGTCCATAACACCTTAATGACGTCATTGAGATTGTACTAGATAGGATGATCACCTGATCTGAAATCAAACTCAGCAGGGATGGAGTAGTTTTCCCTGTTGGAAACTTAAAGTTATCCTTCGTACTTTGCATTCTAAAGGAGTTCAATGTGTATGTACTTATTTCTATACAGAGAGGAGACTGTGGATCCCATAAGGGACAGCTAATTATTGCGAACAGGAGAAAAAGATACAGTGAACTCGGAGAGATGTGAAAGATAAGCATGTCTGGACCTCCCGCTAAGTAGTGATGAAAGACTCGAGCTACAGACTGACTTAATATAAATGTTTATTTATATTAATCTTTCTGCAGCGATTCTATCTGAAGTCTGCGAACACGATCGGTTTGTTTGTGTAGCCTGCGAGTGCAAAATCACACGTGAGGATGGGGTAGGGGACTGTTTCATTGTCCTCTACCCATTCGCCGAATGTAGTATTTGCCAATAGAGGTGCGAGTCCACCGAAACATAAACGAGCGCTAGAGCCCTTTCCGCACCTGCGTTTTGCACGTGGACAGAAAAAACATTCCTGACCGCGGCATTACAGATCATGTGACAACGGAGATTTTTCGCACTTCATCGCAAGTTTCTCGGTTGTTTTTGACCACATTATTGAATATAGAGAGATGGCAGCCCATAGTAACCCGCGAAGTGTTTCCTGGTACATCACTGAATTACGAGCATCCCATCGGTATTGGGCAAAGCTTGCAGTACAAAAAGCCGAACAGCTTCGCACGCTGATCATCATCAACGGCGAATGATGTGGTGTCAACAAAACGTTGGTTGGACACTAGAGGACTCTAACCAAGTGTGCTGTTAGACGAGTCCAAATACCTGGTGCAACATGCCTATGGCCGCTTTCGTGTGTGACTCAAGCAACACAGGTCCATGGACCCATCGTGCATGGTGCCCACTATTCAGGCAGGTGGCAGTGGTTGCTTAATATGGGGCATGCTTTTCTGGCAAGAAGTAGGATATCTGGTGCGTATGGGTCAACGTTTCACTGGTGAAGTCTACCGATAGCCTTTTAGCACACCAAATGCACCCTGGTATGTTGTATTTTTAGTGGACAGAAACGAGATCTTCCAAGACGATAATGCGCAATGTTATCGGGCCAGCACTGTGTATGACTGGCTCGAGGAGGCCAATCAACCCAAGTTCAGTTGGATTGAGTTCAGACGAATTTGCAGGCCAATAAACCCATGTTGATTGTCTTACAAATTCGTCTGACCTAAATCCAAATGAACACTTGTGGGTTGTTTTTGGAATGGGAAGTAAGGTGTTTGGACACGTAACCGCGATCGATTCCGACCTTGTGGAATGTCATTCTGGTAGCATGGCTGCAGATCCTTAAGGACGTCTTCAGACTTCTGGTGCAATCAATGCTTAGGCGAAAAGCGGCTGTTATCCATGTGAATGATGGCCACACATGGTATTAAGTAGGTGGTCATAATTCAGTGATCACCGAGTGTATATGTTTTATAGATTTGGAGAAGGCTTTTGATTTGGTAAATTGGTTTAAATTATTGAATCTATTTGGAAGGACAACAGGGGATTAGAAGAATGATTAACACATTATATTGGGGACAAAATGTAAAGCATAGGGCAAGGTGATATTGAAGGTGTAGAGACAGGGGTGTTGTCCGTCCCGACTTTATTTAATATATATTTATAAAAAGTAGAGGCATTTTATAAAGGAAATATGAATGAGGGGAAAATTGCATATGATGAAGTTGGGAGCGAGGGAGGGGGAGATTTATTGTGAGTATTAGATTTGCAGATGATATGACACTGAAGGAAGATTTTCAGGAAGGAGTGCAGAAGTTTGTTTTAATAAGGTAAAGGTTGTGATAAGTTTGCGATAAGAATAAATATTGGGAAGAGAAAGGTTATGGGAGTGTGAAGAGAAAGGTGTTGAAATAGGAGGAGAGAAAATGGAACAGCTCAGAGGGTATAAGTATTTGGAAGGCTAAATAGAAGAAGCAAAGAGCAGCAGAGAAATAAGAATAACAACGGATAAAACAGCCTTTAAGAAGCGAAGAAGAATATTGTGTGGGAGATTGGGAACTTATTTAGAGAAAAGATTGGTACTATGTGTAGTCTGGAGTGCGGTACTTCATGGAGTTTGAGAATTGAACATATTGGATGATGATGATTGGAAAATCTGAGATTGAGGATGGAAAAGATACGATTGGTTGATAAAGTTGAGAAGTAAGGAAAATGTTTTTGAGATGGATGAGAAGAGATGTTTAACTGAAATAATTAGGAGAGAGAGAAATCGGATTTTACATGTGCTGCGGGGTGGGGATTGACGAAGAATGTGATTGAAGGAAAACTTGAGGAAAAAGGCCCAGCGGGAGAGTAAGGAAAACTATGATTGATGAATTGGGAAGAGGTGGTAGATACGGGGAGATGAAGAAGAGGGCCGAGGAAAGAGAGAGAGATGGAGAAGTAATTGAGTTTATTCGTTGAATATGTTCAACAACTTGGATATACTGATAATGAATCCTAGAAGTTGCAGAACGCTGAGGATAAAAACAAATTACCTTATTTTTGTCCATTGTTTTGTTAAGTGTTAACGAATAGTAAGCTGGTTTACCCGTTTTATTCATTTTATTGTTTGGAATTTATCCTTTAAATAATGATTGAGTTTATTTAAATAGGCTTAAAATGTAATTCAGAATATAAATTGAAATTCTGAATTATATGCAATTTTTTTTTTTTATTTACTTGTTAACAATTTTTTTTTTTTTTTTTTGTCTGTCTTTTGTTCAAATATCGCTACCAGAGAAAAGAAAGTTGCGGAGAAGGACTAACGTAGAAGATTAATTTTAACCTCTTGAATCACAGCAGCATTCAGTGTTGATAACTGTAACTGACTGCCTTCTCTGTAAGTTATTTTTCTAACAAATATAAAACTGTAGGAATATTTCAGGTTTATAAAACAAGACTGACAGAGCTGATAATTAAAATCTGAATCGATCTCTAGCAGAAGGAATAACATCAAAATAAGAAAATGTAATAAAAATAAATACCAGAAAATTTCAAAATAAAAACATTGATATTTCATCCGTTTATTTCCTGTTTATGGGGCAAATAAATTGCATCAATCAACTTTTCGAGTAGAGAAAAGTGTTTTTCAACACTATCTGGTTTTAAACCACTGACAGACCCCGAGAAGTGCGCATGCCTGATTGGTGATGTCATCTAAAGAAACCTGTAACACGGTGCTTGCCAGCCATCCTCGTTTCCTCATCGATGGAGTGTTCAACATTTCTCATCACGGCATATTCATAGGCGGTTTGTTTAAGTCACGCAAAATCCCTTCTTTGCCAAATACATCAATCTTTGGGTCAAAATGTTTTCATCGGCTTCATTAAAACCTTCTGGGTGGCCTACCTTTTTATGCCTTTTTTTTTTTTTAAATGCCAGTGTATAGCGTGATGGCTTTACATCTTTCACAGGCTTGTATATCGGAGAAACTACACATTAAGCCCGCTAAATAAAAGTATGCAGCAAAAAGTAAATAATTGCACTTATTTGTATTAAAATTTAACTTTTTTGTTGGCTTACCTTTGTATAAATTATTTCATAAACGCGGCTCGCCATTCGTAAAAGAAATCGTTTAACGAAATTTAAAATGTGCATTGGTGGTTGGAGGGTTTCAGGTGCATCCAGCAACTTGGGCCATATTCTGTAGTCGATTTGCTGGACAAAAACCAAGTTTCTGGGAGAAAAAGACCATGCTATCCTCACCTGAGACCGACTAACTCGGCCACCTTGTGAAAATGTCCCATAAACATTCCTCGCTTCATCGACAGGACTGAACTCGGGTCTTTTCCACCCGGTGTTGGGAGGGCGGTGATTATACCAACTGTCCACGAGGGCAAAACGAACACAATTTTCTTGGATTCACATCCGAATAAACTATGTAAAGTAATAAACGTATTCAGTATCTCTACCTCCTATTAAAAGTGATAGGAAACCATTAATAAAAGACTGACCAGCAAATTTCCCCTTCCCTGTAGGGGAACCGGACTATCTCTTAATACCGGAGTACTGTTTCTTCCATTATTACGTTCTATAAGATCTTAGGGAAATTCTAGATAACATATAAAATGTTTTGGGGTCGAATCCGTTAGCGGAAGGTCAACTTTAGTGGTCATCTTATCTCATTCCGACAGCCCTTGATGCAAGCGTTGGCCATGACGTCATTCCTTGACAAGTTCATTCCCACGACCTGCGGGGAGGTTTTATTGGACTATCGATACTGGGAAGAAGTGAATGCTGGGTCTACGGCACTTTCATCTTCTGATTAAATCAGTTTCATTAAAGTGTAAGGTGATCTCGCTTTCACGTTATCGGAGGTCATCAGCGGAGAAGGTCATGTTTCTATGGTGCGATGACCATCTCTTCGAAAGAGAACAGTACATTAGAGCACAGCTCCTTCTAATTGTCCCCTCCTCCTTCATAAAACTGGGTACCTTATCACAACTGTTGTTTTTGTGTCTTCCCCTCTTAAATACACCTTCTCAATGGAGCTTTGTGAATGTGGCCCTTTCAAGGAATCTCCGAGTCCGGTCTGTTCCACATGAGCATGTACAAACTAGGAATTGTCCAAGTGCAGAGGATTTAGGGAAATGTCCGCTGCTATTCGCACAATGAACAGAACAATTATGCCATTTGCGTGTGATTGTGAAAATGACGTTATTTATAATTGAAAAATAAGATTTCTTAATCCTCTTACCTGTCAGAAATGGTTCATTTTTTTTTTTTTTAAGCGAACAGTTTCCTCACATTTGCAGGTTGTGATTTGACCATAGCTTTAAGTGTGCAAATAGTGAGTAAAAAAAAAACTCTTTACCAACTCTTAAAGGAGTTTGCAAGGTTTTTAAAGCAAAAATATAATCGAAAAGTTACGGATAAAAAGTTAAAAAAAAAAAAAACGGATTCTCAAAATTTGCGATACCGCGACCTCCTAAAATAATAAATGAATTTGTGCCTACCTCCCATGAATTTAAAGGAAGATTTTAGTTGGACCAGAGTTGGTCATGAAATCCTGAAATATACATTCAGGAACCAAAACATTATGACCATCCACCTAATAGCCTGTTGGGCTATCTTTTGCCCCGATAACCTCTTGCACCCAGTGTGGCCTGGACTCCACGAAACCGGGAAAGGTGTCCTTGAGTATCCTGGACCAGTTGGACAGAAGCACGTCTTAGAGTTCGGCAGCGGAGCGAGGCACTGGCGTGGACTGAAGAATGCTGCGTTCCACCGAGTCCCACAAATGTTTAATGGGATTGATGTGGGAATTTGACTGCAAGGAGAGAACACAATGCATGGATGTGGTCCTCGAATCATTCCTGCAGAACGCGGGGCTTGTGACACGGGTCGTTGTCTTTGATGAAAGAATCCAGTGCCAATTATACACAGTCACCATATAGCGCAACTCTTGGTCCAAAACGATGCCGAAGTAGGATTTGGTGGTAAAGGGACATTCCCCAAACCATAACACCGCCGCCAGACTGTTTTCGTGCAGTCTGGTTGCAGAGTTCTGTGGGTTCACCTGCTAGTGGTCGAATACGCACTGTCCATCGTTATAATGGACCTGAAACCTTGATTCATCACTTTTTTTTTTTTTTCAGTCTTCCAATGTCCAGTAACAGTATTCCCATGCGCACTGCATGCTGAGGTGTAGAGGATGGTCGGTCAACAGGGGTCAACATCGTGAACAGGTCACCTACTTCGGGGCCTATCCGCAAGAATGCCGCTGGATGGTGTGCTCGGAAACGCTTCTTTGTACGCTCCAGTTGTAGTTTACCTTGAATTGAGGGATAGTGAGCTGTGTGTTCTAGACAGAATGTGCCAACCGCAGTTCACCTCAAGTGTCAGCAGGCAGTTTTCCGGTCCCGGCACGTTGGGTGGCTATATATTGCTCTTCGGACCATTCCCTCCCACCCACCCACCTTCACTATAGCCCTCGAGCAACTGACAATGCCTGCGTTTGATGAAATGCTGTCCGAATTTCCTAGCTGTGATTTCCAAAATTCATTGGAAACTCTTTAAAGGAATTTTAATAAATGAGAAACCAGCTTTTCAATGATGTCATTTGTTTGAAAGTAGTGCAATATTTTCAGAAGAGAAGAGTGTGCAAAAATATTTTGATGTTATCGATGCAGTGTTAGGTTGGTCGGAAAACTACTAGTTTGGTGTGAGGGGGGGGGGTGCAGAATACTCAAACTAATAGTTTAACGACAGCCACAAGAAGAGGTTAAACTGATTCTTGCACTGTTTCTGTTGGACGTGAAGGAGATTGGAAAGCAAGGCATGGTGTATTATAAGGTCTGCTGTGAGTCCTCAAGGGAAGGCAAATGTATGAGCTGCGTTAGAGTTAAGAGCAGAAACAGGCGAGCATACTTGGTTATGTACTGATGATAGGAGAAGAGCAAATAAATTTGTTTAATTTGAAGTATTGCTTAAGTAATCAAA
Organism: Mastigoproctus giganteus; assembly: GCF_048544385.1. Lineage (NCBI taxonomy): Eukaryota > Metazoa > Arthropoda > Arachnida > Uropygi > Thelyphonidae > Mastigoproctus > Mastigoproctus giganteus. The sequence continues at coordinate 57,605,576 of NC_143577.1, forward strand.
TGTAGAATTTGAAAATGGTGAACACTGTGTACAGACAGTACAGGAGGGGAGATTATGCTCTTAAGAGGTTAAGAGGCACATAAAATCTGAGGCAGTGCACCCAGTTGACGTGATTGGCCAGGGTTACCTTAAGTTAGTTTGGCGTGACATAAGCACTGGGAAAAAAAAACATGACAGCAGTTGTTATAGGCTAAATTATTGCGATGGGTATAGCAAAAAACTGTACAGCTAAATAGATTGGGCAGTCCTTTCCAGATATTGACTGGAACTTGTGGTTTGGTCACTCACACACTAGCAAGACTTTTGTGGATTTTTCCCTTTGTAAAAGTAACTTTAGTGGTTGTTGTTGTAAAAGGGATTTAAGGCATCAGCGACTAAGGACATTTCTCTGTGTATATTGTCTGCAAATTGCGTGTGTTCTGAGGTCGATCATCTTCTGTTTGCTGGACGAAAAACCATAGTTTTCGGAAGGAAAAATCGTGCTCCCCTCGTCTGAGATCGACTAACTCAGCCACATTGTGAAAAAGGCCCATAAAAATTCCTCCCGCCATCTACGGGGCTCGAACTGAGTTCTTTTCCATCTAGTGTTGGAGAGGAGGAGGACGATCTTACCAACTGTGCTACCCACGAGGGAAACTACGGTGGTCTCAGACAGTTTTTTTTTAATTATATTCAGCGGGACCAACTGATATTAACAATTGCAATTCTGAATAGGAAGTGTTCAGGAAAATAATCGCAGAAGCTAATAGATTCGTAGAAGAATATCAACTAAGACGTTGTTCATTTTCTATATCTAAATGGATGGTGTTAAATGAACTGACGATGCTTATAAATTATCATGGGACACAGAAACATACAGTAAGTACAAACAAGTCATAAACAACTAACGATGGGGGTTAGGCAAGATAAAGCAGATTATGAGAAGTCTTCGACTAAGAATGCAAAGAAGTTTGAACATAAGAAAAGAACTTTGCTTGTGTTCAAACTAGAAGGAAAGGAATGAACCTCATTGGCTAAACACTGATAGTTTAGCTTTATGTTAAACAATTGCTGTTACTAAAGTGCTCATTTTAAAAAGAGTTTAAGGGATTCAACCCTTTTTTTTTTGCAGTGCAAGCGAAAGTTGCAGTGAGTTACTTAATAAAAATAAAGTTTATACAGTGTTTTCACACTGAAGTGATCTGTGTAGCTTGGTATACGATGAAGTGATTTTAATAAAAGCTGATTCGAAGGATTTTAATAATGGTTGACCAGAACTGGAATATTGTCCTCATTGAGGAGAATATTCAGAATTCAGCTCCTTACGCCAAGGAACCATATGAACGCTCTCATGGGGTTTTTGCGCCCCTTTCAGCCTTGCGCCCGAGACATCTGCCTTAGTCGTGATACCCTCTTCCTGGCTCGGATAGTAATGTTATCGTCACCAAAAATATGAAAACGTTGTTAATAAATAATTAACAATAATTATAAATGTGATCGTGGTTCTGTTCCTTTTTTTTATTGTGCATGTTAAGCATTTATTATTATTGATGTCGTAATTCGGGAAATACCCCCGTGTGATGCAGTTTTTATGGTAATTGAATGAATAATATAGTATTATTTTTAAATATTATTTTAAATTATTAATTACCATTATATAGTTTTCTTTCCAAGCTTTGTCCTCAACTTCTAATAATAGAACACCATTCGTAAAAATTGATACAATTACAATTAATTTACAAGTTTTTCTTGTATATCGCGGAATTATGGCAAAGGATTTCATCAATGCAGTTACAACACCAAAGATGTCACTCGAAAGATTTTTTTTTAAAATAAAAAGATATAAATATTATTTTAATATTTAAATTAAATAAAATATCATTGGGATTTGAGAAAATCCTAGAGCATTTTGTGTATTCAAAGAAGAAATTTCTTTAACTTGTACTGATCCTTAGCTTCCCCCCCCCCCATTGTTTTTATATTCCTTCCTTGTTTTTTTTTTTGTTAGCTTCTTTCTTCTAAGACTTTAGTGTTTTTTACAAGCCCATGAAAGCGAACTATTTATTGTAATTGATATTGGTGTACTTAATGGGTATTAATAAGGCATTATCACACGTGCACGCACTGTGACTTCTCTATGGGTCGTCGGACACTGAGACAAGTCACGGAGTGTGTCGAAGAAGGCCGTGGAGACCGAGTGTCAATTCGGCTTTTGTACGTCTATTTGCTAGTCGGAGATACTTCCAGATTTGTTTACACGTTCGAGTCATGCACACTTAAGCGGTTAGTTTGGCCTTTCATACGGTCTGGAGCTAAGCCGGTTCAAGTTTCCGTTTGTCCGTCTTAAATAAATAGAGTAAGCGACGAATGACGGTGACCTCTGCATGTGACGGGTAACCCAAAGGGCATTCGTTTTCCTTCTGTTTCTTGATGCTTTCTGTATGTTCGACTGTAGTGCAACGTCATAACAATGAAGCAAATTCCTTGAATTCTCTCTCTCCACTTCCAGCTGATATCCAAGTGCTTTCCATCCCCGGGGTTACAGGCTTCCCTTCATTCATCCACTTGAACTTCGACCTTGAGTAGTGGCAGGTCGCAACAGTTTTTTTTTTTTCTATAAATGCCACCAACGAATTAGTTTAATGTATTTGCAATGTGGCTCTCATATAGGAAGATTTTACAGATTTGGAGGGATTTATATTTAAATATTATCACTTTGTCTTTGAATCACGTTAAATTCTTGATCTCTTATCCTTCTTTGAACAAGTACCGTATTTCCATCAACATGACAAATTCTGTGTTACAAATCATGGATAGTCAACAGCACTTTGACGAAGAATAATGTGGTGAATCTGCCATATACAGCTCCGAGCCCAGATCTGAATCCAATTTAACATCTTTAGAAGGTTTTGGAACAACTGAGGGCCAGAACAAAACGTCTGTAGAAAATTAGCCGTAGGTTTATATAGTAAGAACGGAGCAAGATTCTATTTTCCATTTAAAAGTAACAAAAAAAACAAGGGAAAACGAAGTTTCATAATGATACGAATCTCTACGAATAGACTCTCCATACTGTATCTATGGTCGCAATAGCCTATTGGTCAAGCGCGAGGGTGCAGAAGTACACTAGTGACCGTGGTTCAATCCCGTGTGACTAATAAATACCGTGATGTTATTGTATTATCTATACCTTGTGTGAATTTCATTGACCTTATGGGATCATTCCGGAGTACGAACAGAATTTATTTTTATTTGACGCAGAAGGGATTAATATTCATGGATCTACATATGCAATGACAGTTAGCACTGTAGTCCTGCAAAGCCGTTTCCTTTTTGTTTCGAGAAGCAAGTTTTATTTATTTTGGCAAATCGCGACCCTCCAGAATATTCATAAAGTCCTCCCTGGGCTGGGGAAGGGTCGCAAACTCAGGTTAAGAATTATTAATGTAGTGCATATCGAAGTAAATGAGTAGATATTTTATGAGAAACCGATATTTAACAAATTCCGCAGCAAAACCTTAAAACAACCCATTTATATACTACAAAAAACCTTTTTCGCAGTGTGCAGCTTAATCAGGTGCCTTTAGAACTTTCATCTTAATAATAATTAATAAAATTTGACCTTTTTATTCGCTAATAATTCATCGAGATCGGTGAAAATCTAATTCCAGTGAGGCGCTATCACAGTATAGATTTAATAGGCGCCCCGGCAGAAATCTTACTGCACTTAAAGAGGCGCCTTCTGAACAAACAACAAATCGCTATATTTTTAAAATAGTTTATTCTTATATTAATTCTATTTTATGCAAAAATAGAGTAAGAAAAATATATTAAATATATACATTTTGAAAGAAAATTAGATACTTGCAAATAAGTTAATCGAATTGCAATCCTATACGTACACTAAAATGATAATGATATGTTATTTTTTATAAGATTTCATATAAAGTAATGTACCTTGTTTAAGTTTGGAAAACCTAACGATGTGTTCAAGTTTTGTAACATGAAAAAAACTAATTTATTTGAACTTTGAATGTTGTTTTGTACTGTACATTGAGTCAATAAATTTAGTTGTTGCTTGTGTATAATTTAGAAATCCCTGCTTCAGCAATTTGAGTTTTCGTTCAACTCAGTTTATAGTAAGGAAGTGTGTGTGTGTTTTTTTTTAAATTACAGATTACCCTTTGTCCCATTCATTCATTCCTTCTTTCTTTACCTTACCTTAAATAGTGTATCTTGACATGTTTGCAGACATAAACATGGTCAGAAATTTCGGAGTATACAAGTGAAACGAAAATAATCAGGCGTATGTTTTGTTTTCATAGAAAAATAAAACATACTTAAATACCAAAATTGGGGTGCTTCATATGCAAAATGTATCCTGGCAGTTTATGAACTATGATTTCCATAGTGAATAAAGTTTTTTTAAATATTATAAAGTGAGAACTTTGATGCTAGAATCGTTGGTGGTTGATTATTTATTACATCTAGGCATGATCCTTGAATATTATCTCTTCTGCATGAACTCCAAATTCCCTCATCAGATACCAGGTAGTTCCTAGTGGCAACAGACAGACAAAACAGTTGTAAAGAAGTTGTTTGACGTGAGCTGCTATGCAGCACACGAAATCGGTTTTAAAAGTTGTAATACAACTAAAGCTATCTGTTGAAATCAGTGCAATACCAGGGCAGCTCGTTGCAAAGGCCAGTTTGTTTCGCCGTGAAAATTAAGACCATTGTATTATCCATGCAATTTAAATCCTGTTGGTTACAAAAACAGATGGAAGGACAACAGTCATTATAAATATTCACAAATATATCATTGAAATGTGTTCTTCCAAAACTGCTCCGCTACTTGGTATACCTTTTTTTTTTAAAATCCTGCACCTCTCAATCCCCAAGGAGGCTGGATTTTACTGTATGTGCGTCGATATTAGGACGCTTTTATTTATAGATTAATTTTTGTAATGAACCACTCTTTAATCACATGGATGATACAAAGTTAGTTCATTAAGCACTTATGACATTTTCCATCTAAACTTGATACAAAGATGACGTTTCATTAGGGGTTTTGCTTAGAACGATTTTAGGATGTTTAAAGCAAATCATAGATTGTTGAACACTTTATTATCCAAATTAAATAATAAAATCAGATTGGCAGGGATGGAGAATATATAGTTGAGAAAAGGATCGGACCAATGGGGTATAGTACAACGTTAATGCAGGTAGACAGAAACGAACGAAAATCCTCTTACTATCTATGGTTGACAGCGATTTGGCTATTCCTTAGGAGGACTGAGAACAGCAATTTGGCAGTCCAGATGGGACGAATCTGTGTTTGGACTGGTAACTAAAGTTCATTCAACAAGTGACTGACTTCTCTTGGAATCTGTTCATGGTTCACACCATCTATGACTACAGCATATTTATTAACGGGTCCAAGCTCCAGGAGAGGGAGCTGGAGCCGGATCCGTTCTGCACTCGTGGTCAGAACGAGGATTGGGAACATTGAGAAGATGTCAATGTCAGTTTTTCACAAGAGAACTGAACTCGGGAATCAGCTTGGTTAATTAATTTAGAATCGAATTGGTGTGCAAGTTGCATGAGCTGCATTTTAACGAACAAAATAGCCTACTGTGATTTATTGGAATACAAGGCAGATATCAAGTAAACAATGTAAATAATTAAAATATCAATACTAGGAGGGAAGACTTTCTTGGATACTTGGAAAAAAAAAAAAACTAAGTTCATTATTTGAATCTTGTAACATCCTGATTGTAGGACTCTGGAAATAGATACCATACTGTTCAGACACCACAAAGCTCAGTATAAAATTTGAAACTACATGCTCAATAACGCCACTTTTGGATTAATTAATATAAATCGTGCCGTGGCAATCTCATTGCGACTGTTCGCAGCAACTTTCGTCACTCCTAATTTTCTGGCCAAATGATTTCATAGACTTCATTCCGTGGGAAATGATGAATTTGTATTATAGAGAGACAGCCTCATTGTGGCTGTTGACTTCCTTCCTGACGCTAGAAGTTTTTATCATCTGCATCCAGTACATTGTCTTCTGTGGAAGATTGAAAGTAAGAATTCTATTTGGTGATTACCTTTTGAGTGGGAAGATGACAAGGATTATTATGCTCTTCCGTGGCAGTGGCCTCTTGTAAGGTTGATATTTCAAGTTTATTAACGTAGTTTTGGACTAGCTAATATTAATGGGCTGTGACAGTCTCATTGTGGCTGTTCATAGCAATCATCACCAATAAATTTTTGATCAAATTTTCCTGAATTTGACTGCTTGGCAATCAATGCTTTATAGAGAAACAGTCTCATTGCAGTTGTTGTTTCCCTGTTGATGCTACTGCCTTCATCTGCTTCCAGTACGCCACTTCTCTCTGTGTGTTTCTCTCTTTAATATTCGATCCTTTGAAGAGTTAAACCACTTTCTTGCCCACTTCCCTATCGATGCTCCCGGTTAGCGCACTGAGACGTTTCACCAGGTGAATACCAAAGCCAAAAAAAAAATAAATAAATAACGTCCGCATTTTTCCACGCAATTACGGACAAGAACTCTTGTAATTCACAGGTAATATTATCCCTCACTTATTTCTCTTTTCTTGGCAACCGTTTTAAGATTCACAAAAAGCAGCTAAAAGAAGTTACCGAATATTGCACTTTTATCATCTCGCTTCCGAAGCCGACCGCCATATGCGGCGAAGGGTAGTCGGTGCTTAAGTCAGTACCATTTTTCTTAAGACAAACATCGCGCACGTGCGATCCGCTAGAGCAAAAGGCGTTCGTTCTTCTTTCTTGGCACGACCATCGTGGAAACAAGGGACGGGCTGACGAAAAGGGAGTTGAGTACTAAATAGAAAGAAGGAAATGTATACAACGACTTCACAGTCGTTTCATCCTTCTTAAGACTAGTGAGAAGTAAAGGGGGGGAAGGTCAACTTCTTCCCTTCAGATCGTAAAATCCCATCGGACAGAGCTGTTGGGAATGTACCCTTAAAAAGCATGCAACCACCTCGTCAACTGCTCGCAAACTTGGAGTCGATTATTTGCGGTACGAATCGGGATAAGGCATCGACAGTACGGATGACGTTTACGGCGATCTAAATAAACCACCCTGTTGCCGCCATGGCGGCGTACTTATTTCGTAATTTAACGTTAATGGTCGGGTGCCGGAAGACCACCCAGACTTTAAGTGAGTAGTGAACTCACGTTTTAGTAAATAGTGACGTTAATCGTCCTTATAAAAAGGGGTGGAGGGACCGAAGCTTGTAATTTCCCCCTTTCTGTGCCCATCCATTCTCTATAAATACCCATTCGTATTGTTTTGGTTTGGTTAAGCGCTCTCAGAGATGCGTGTAATTTCAGGTATGTTCATGCAGATTTATATTTGAATATTGCATATCAGCAGGAGAAAAATCTTTTGTATAGAAAAAGGTGCCCGTAGAAAAATCGCACGATCCTAAGTTTTAAATACACGCGAGAGACCAATGGTCTGGTGGGTGCCTCTTTAAACCAATATGGCTGTTACGATGGCTAATCCTTTGGCCCAATCGCAATTAAGCGTTGGTCTAAAGCAGGGGTGGCCAACTTAATTGTTGGTGCGATCGACATTTTTCTTCAAAATGTGTCGCGATCTACCATCTCAAGAAGTTCATTGCACATGGTTAAAAAGTTAATCAACACATACTGAAAAATGTTGTTTATAAATCTTAAAATTAAATACAATTCACAATTCTTATTTTAAATTCATACGTTTTTTTAATTTATGTGACGTTTGTTTCTTAATGTCATCTGCCAAGCTTTCAAAATCGGGGATATACTATTTAAATCCAGGAGCTCACATTTGGTGAGTATGGGCTTGGCACACCCAGTGTCCTGAGCTGGATATCATCATTCTTCTTTTTTTTTTTTTTTTTTTTTGTGATTCCCTTCTACTTCTGACTCTTTCTCTCTCAAGGTAATTCAGAAATTTTTCGGCTGGTGCAGCATAAGCCCCAAGGCTTCCTTGCACCATATGGCTATTATTAATAATAAGGCCAACTTTTTGTAATTCTTTTAGTAAATAATCTTCTGTATGCAAGTCCGTAAGAGTAAAGCAATTCTTCGTCTATTTCAAATACGAAAAGGTCGATTGATATAGATATGTGGTACCAAAATAGGAATTTAAAAGTCCACTTTTTTTTTTTACAGTACTTTTTCCGGTAAACTTATTTCCAAAAGTCTTTTTCTGATGATCTGGCTTTTTGGAAGATATCGTTTCGCAATGTTTTAATTTCATTTTCAAGTAATACTTTCTCAGTGTGAAAAATCTCAGCGATTTTTTTTTCTGCAATTTGTTTCGTATCTCAGTCGACCTTAAAAAGACAAATGTATTGAACAATGCTTTCAATTGCTTTAAAATCACTGAATCTGGTTTCAAAATCGTCCAACTTTCTCAATTTCAAAAACATTTCTCACTACTAAATTCAAAAACAGGATATTTTTGCAAATGATCGAATGTCTTTTCTTTGAGATCCTTAGCCATTGCCAAAAATTGATATTTATATGCAGAAATACTACTAATCATGTCACCCACATTTTCATTTTTTCCTTGTAATTCCAAATTCAGATCACTTAATTTACTGGTAAAATCTGCCAAAAAAGCCAGATCACACAAACACTCCGTATCCTGTAGCTGCTGATAATCAACTCCCCTTTGATCGACAAATTTTTTAATTTCATTCAGCAAATTTCGAAATCTGTAGAAACTTACTCCGATCCAGCCACTTCACATCTCTGTATAATATCAGATCTGGTTCATTTTCATCGAGGTGCATTTGAAAAGTCTCCTTTGAAGAGATTGTCCTCTGATGGAATTCACGATTTTGAAAGCTATGTCCATAATACTCTTAGTATTTAATCTTTTGCTGGCTAACACTTCTTGATGGATGAATACAGTGGTAACTTAAATCTGGGAATTCGTCATCCTTTTGGCACAATGAGATGAATCCGTTAAGATGCCCCGTCATTGCTTTAGCTCCATCTGTTGTTACTGATACGAGCTTAAATAGTGGTAATTTAATTTTTTCAATAAGATGTTTGAGTGAGTTAAAGATATAAAGACTTTTTGAACGTATAAGTACTGTCCAGTTATTAATATTAAGTAAGTTAAATAAGAATTCGACACATACGCTATGCTCTCATCAACGTAACTGCGTGAATTTTCACTAGACAAGCCTAGCGGCTGCGCGGCGACAAGAGAGGTCATGTGGTTCAACGGATTTGTAATAAGCGTATGCAGTGGGGCGCATAATAATTTGGATTTTGAATAACCTATTTTTTATATATATTTAAAATTCGTCGTGATCAACCGAAATTAAAGCCGCGATCGACTTGCTGGCCACCCCAGGTCTAAAGGCTTTCGTTTTCATGACATGAAAATAAATTATTTATCTATCAGTTTCGTAGTCACCCAGATACTGTTCGCGAGGGGGAAGTTTTGTTTAGGAAGCGTGGTAAGTTTCATTTCTTGCAATCTGTGTTTCCAAGTTTTAACATTTTAAGTTTGTATGTAGGATTGCCCTGAAGATTATGTGCAGTTGGTCAGAAACTTCGTTCAGCCACCTTAACAGCCAATACTCAGCTGCATCATCTTAATTTGGTTAGATGGGAGTGAAGGGCAGATGGGAGAGACTTGCAACTGGGTAAAAGTTTCTTAAAAAGTATGGAATTAACAACTGGAATTTTGATATTCCGCTAACTTCTTGCCAGATTCGAATCCCGTCATGACGGAATTCGAACCCTGGCCCTCTTCTACCCAGTGTGGGGATGGCGATTATAACCACTGCACCGCCCGTGAAGTTGATCATGGAGTACAGAGTTAGAAGTCTTTTGACAGGTCTATGTAATCATATCAGTAACAATGATGACTGCGACTATTGATAGCCCAGCGTGTTATGCGCAGGAGGGGTAGCCTGGAAATTGTTTTAATCTGTCTGTCTATGAGAGCAATATCGTGTTTCTTGAACAAGTGGCTGTATATATCTATTCTGTGGCTGTATATATATAGGCTGTATCTATGGCTGTATATATATAGGCTGTATATACCTACCAGGGATGATAAATGCCCCAGTTATAAAAAAAATGGCAAAACTTATACAATCTAGGACCAACTATGGGCCAGATTGAAAACATAAATGTGACTAGGGCTCTAAATCTTGTCCAATTGAATGCTCAAAGAGCAAGAGCCGTTGTAGATCAGATCAAACTCAAATTGGAAGAAAATAATATAGATATCTTGGTACTCCAGGAGCCCTACGCACATATGGGTAGAGTTCAGGGATACCCAAGAGACTATAAAATAATAGAATACACCTCAGGTGTCCCTTCCACAGCAATAGTAGTTAAAAATACTGACCTTACAGTCACAAAGGTGAGTCACCTCTGCTCCCCAGTGGGAGTGTGTGCCCATATTACCAGTGCTGTAGGACAGTTTTACATTATTTCACTATATTCCAGACCAGGTGAAGATATAAATCCAACTATTGAATACCTACAAGTAGTCACAAACTTGCTATCTACTGCAAATATCATAGTGTGTGCTGATGTCAACTGCCGGTCAGCCTTATGGCATAGCCGTACAGAAGACAGAGCAGGCACACACAACGGCCAGATACTTTCAGACTATATAGCCACCTCACCCTTTCAAGTGCTAAACCAACCAAATAACCTCCCAACTTTTAGCAGTACCATGTGGGAGAGTGACATTGATATCACTCTTGCCACCAATTCAATAGCTTATAAAATCACAGACTGGTGTGTCCAGCCAGCCTGGACCACATCAGATCACAGAGCCATTTCCTTCAAACTAAACAGGCAATTACAAACAACCCAACACTCTCTGTTGGATATCAAAAGGTATAACCTTAAAAAGGCAAACTGGCAGATTTTTGCAGAACATACAGCAGCTGAGCTGCAAAAACAGGAAAATGAGTGGTCTAGATCAGGCAACTGTAGCCCGGACGAACAAGCACTGACTATGACAAACATTTTAACAAAAACAGCAACCCTGTCTATCCCACGGAAAAAACCGAGGAAGCAGACAGTTCCCTGGTGGTGCCCCGAACTGACTATACTCAGAAGTAGGGTACACCAGGCACGGAGACATTTTCAAAGCGCCAGAACATCTTGGTCACAAAATGAGGTGGATGCACTGAGAGATTCTTATAAAACTCTCAGGAATCAGTATACAGCCCTCATAAGAGATAAGAAAAAGAAATGCTGGAAGCACTTGGTGGGAACTACTGGAAACAATAACCCTTGGGGAGTTGTCTACAGAATAGTGAACAACAAGCTGCCAAGAGGAGATGTCTTAGAAACTACTGTCAAACCAGATGGAACCCCAACCCTGTGTTGGGTGGATTCTGTAAATAAAATCCTAGACAGTATCATTCAGACAAACTGTAAATCATTCCCCCACCCAGCTCGACATTACAAAAGAAAACACTGAATATGACAATGCTAATATTGAACCTCTGTTCACTATACAAGACTTAGAAATAGCACTATCTAAAACCAAAAACAATAAATGCCCAGGTTTTGACCTCTTAGAGGTTGAGATTATCAAAAAATTAGCGGAAATAGCACCAGATAAATTAATAGCACTATATAATAACTGTATGACAGAAGGTATATTCCCAAAAATATGGAAACAAGCTGTGTTAAGGTTAATCCTGAAAAACTCCCTACTGATCCCAAATCATATAGACCAATAGCCCTACTCCCTGTACTAGGGAAAATATACGAAAGATTAATATACAGCAGATTAGCTCAATATTACACAGAAGCAGGCTTGCATTCCAACAATCAGTATGGTTTTAAGCAGGGCAATTCTACGGAGGATGCCATGCACCACCTACTGACAACAGTTAAAAACACAGAGGAGAAATATATGCTGGCAATCTCCATTGACTTTGCTGGGGCATTTGACTCACTCTGGTGGCCTAGTGTCCTTAGGAGACTTCGCCAGGCAAATGCCCCACAAAACCTCTATAAGGTAATAAACAGCTACCTTACAGACAGAAGTGTCTCAGTACGCACAAGGTTCCAGGAATTGACACGCCCTGTGAATAAAGGCTGCCCGCAGGGTTCAATCCTTGGCCCTTTCTTTTGGAACATTGTTCTGGATGAATTTCTGGCCTTGGATCTGGGCCCCGTGGAAAGCCTGGCCTTTGCAGATGACATGATTTTCCTTGTAAAAGGCAACTCACGAGTGGTTGTAGAGCAAAGATCAAATGCCGCTCTCTTGCAGCTGCAGGAGTGGGCACAAATGCACATGCTCAAAATATCGCCTGAAAAAACCAAACAAATACTTCTAAAAGGTAATTTGGACACGAGAAGACGTCCACAAATCAAAATTAACACAATCACTATAAAAATGGTAACAGAATTAAAATATCTTGGAGTGGTCTTTGATTCAAAATTAACTTTTTACCCCCATTTGATCTACTTGGCGAAGAAAGTGCGAAATTATGTAGGTATGATTGCCAGGATCAGTCGAGCAGACTGGGGACTCAAAAGAAAGACCTTGGCAATCATATACCGTGCAATGTTCCTGCCTGTTATCACCTATGGAGCCGGTGCGTGGTTCATCCGCTCGGCCATCGTAAGAAATAGGAATAAATTAGAATCGATACAAAGGATAATACTACTCACTATTACCAGAGCATGTCGCACAGTAAGCACACCTGCACTACAGTTGCTGGCCGGAACTCTCCCACTTTACCTGTAAGTAGCCAAAAGAGGCTTATATTATAGATTTAAAAAGGGCATACCCACAGAATTTCTGGGGATAGCCCTTGATACAACCAATACCTTCAATGATGAAAGAAAAAGAATAGCCACAAAGCTCCACGAGCTAAGCTATGGCAAACAAAGTGGGAGCAGGAAACCAGAGGTCTGGTCACCAAAGGGTTTCTGCCACTGGTGTCAATGGTTAGCCCAAAGCCACCTAAGTGGTATGCCCCTGGACTTTTTACAACATTTATATTGACACGGCACGGCTCCCTAAAGGCGAAACTAACCTTCTTAGGCCTGACCGATGACCCAAACTGCACCTGTGGCGAAAGTGAAGACTGGGCACACATTCTCTATGAATGTATAATATATGACATCCCCAGAACAGAGCTAATAGCACAGATTGGTCCCCTTCCCAGGGGAGAAGAACATCTCTTCATCATAGAAGAGCAAAATTATAAAGCTTTTACATCTTTCACACAGAAAGTTTTCGAAATGCGCAGAGCAATTTCAGCCCCCCAGCAATTAATCAATAGTAAAATTGCCCAAGTTTCCCACCACGCCCAGATGATGACTTAAAAACTGTTAGGATAGCAATATTCTGCACCCTGACAGAAACCTGACATAACAAAACTCCCCATGACTACCATGCCATGTGTAGGAACCTGGGGCCCCAAACCAATGTAGGGGAGGGGGATGGGAATGCATGCAGAGAAAGTGAATGGGAGTGAGCAGAAGAGCAAATGTAATTGGCCGAAAGAATACAAAGTTAAAAATAACTTACATTACTTTATACATACTGTACCTACAAACCACATAAACACTATCACTGCATTCTCCCCTGGCCTGCAAAAAAAAAAAAACCTTGCAGCTAGGCCTGCATCACAACTGAAGAATAACAGTAAGTTGAGGTGCCCAGATAGTGCAGTGCAGAAAGAAAGAGTCGAATAAATGAGATGAGAGCTAGAAGAATGAATAAAAGTGCAAGCGTGACAGAAAAGAACACAAACCACAAATGCTAAGTTAAGTACACACTAACCCTGGTTTTAATTAGTATTTAAATTTACGCTACCCATCATTGCATCCCCTCCTGGTGTGTGAGAAAAAGATGAATGAGTTGAGTGAAATAAAAAAAAATTAATAATAAATAAAAAAAAAAAAATATATATATATATATATATATATATATATATATAAAAATTATAAAATAAGAAAAAAGTATAAAAAAATAATAATAAAAAAAAGAATGCAAGTAGAGAGAATGCACATTACGAATGAAGTAAATGTGTCTCCCCCCCTTCACCTGGTAGGTTCCCCACTGCCAGCTAACATATCCCACCCCCAGAGCGGGATGGGCAGCTGGACCTTCATACCGGATTCGACACTCCTTGGACATGACACCGACGAAGACATTCTGCGGCTTTGCTGCCAACACGCCGTTGGCGATCCGAACTGGGTACTCTAACCTGGTTCCCTTTAAAACCCCATCCCCAGGCAGGGAATGGAGGAGACGGATCTCTGTCTCCTCTCCTCCCTGCCTACCCCCCCATATTTCGCCTGGTGGGGCTCGTCTCCACTGACCTCTTTGGGGATGCCTACTCTATCCGTCCCTATTCTTCTATCTGTTTCCTCCCCAGCCTTCAATCTCCCCCCCATCTCTCTCACTAAATCGACCGAGTACACCCCTTAACAATGCCGCCAAATTATAACCAACGTCTAAATTCTACCGGTTTTGTGCAAATCTCTAAGATATCTAACACTATCAGCTTTTATCTAGCGTTACATGTCTAAATTTAATAACATCAAAACTTTGCCCGACCTATTTGGCCTTTAACACATCTCTTTAGTGTTCAACCCTAACCAGCGATTTCCTAACAGCAATCCCATTAAGCATTAATGTCAAATGCATAAACTTTTTATTTTATTTTATTATTATTATTATTTTTAAATAGGCCCTAGCCACTGAAATCCCAGGAAACTAGGTGGCAGGACCTGCCAGAGCAAATTGTTGTGATACTGGATACACCCGGCTAGCCTCCACGTGGCAGGGTATGGGCAACGTCGGGCCCCACTAGGGGCCTGGCGGCCAATAAGCCGGATAAACAATGGGCACAACATATCACACTGCACAGACACGACCCACACATTTTCAAGTCTCTGGCTTGACAGTGTACTGTCCTCGATACAGTGAAACACACGCGGAGATGGGAGAAATCCCAGGTGCCGTCTGACACGAACATACCTTATGTATATATCTATTGATGTGGTAATCTTGTTGAGCCTTACGACATTCGCATCGCACGGCACCAAGCCTAAATTTTTTTTTTTTTTTTTTAAACAAATGTATTCATCCGGGGTGAGGAAGAGTTGAAGAGCTTGGCACTTAGTTTTTTACTAATTAAAGGAGGCCAAACGTTGCAGAGTAGTCAGCAATGGGTGCGGTGGTGCACGCGTCTAAGTTGACTGTGGTTAGAGTTCATTTAACTGCTAAATACGGTCCATTATTGTATTCATTGTCAAAATGGTACTTGTACCCTCTTCTGACCTACTGTATATGGTGCCCTCGTGGGTAGCAAAGTTGGTAGAATCACCATCCTCTCCACACAGGGTGGAAAAGACCTGAGTTGGAGTCCCGTCGATGACGTGAGGAATTTTTATGGGCCCTTTTTACTACGTGGTCGAGTCAGTCGGTCTCAGACAAGGGTAGCATTGTTTTTTTTTTCTCCCGGAAATTCTGATTTTTCGTCCAGCAAACAAAATCGATCACAGAACACTCGCAATTTACAGACAGTACACACGGAGCAATATGGCCTTAGATTCTGATGCTCCTAAAATTCAATACAATCAAGCTATATGGTTGTGTAGGGTGTAAACGAATTTTTATTTTATTAATTTATTTACATTATCGATTGATTTTTGGTTTTACGTCACTCTAAACATCCCTCGGTATTTATAATAGGCCGTGCCTGATTTACTGGCGATTCTGTTTTAGAATTTTAAGAAATATACCTTAAAGCGTCCAGGTCTTCTCGCAAATTAATGTCTCCTCTTTATAATGAAGACGCATTATGAAATTATTAAGTGGATATTTAATTTTTTAAAGGATTTTTCGTTGGTTTATTTTCATATATTTTTGTACACTGCTTCTCATATTAAATCAATGAGACTCAGCTTACACCAAGTGACCACTTCTAAGGTACGTAAGTGACTTTGATCTTGACATGCTTGTCGGTGTCGTGATGAATATCTCGGAAACTGCAACCCTACTAGGACTGTCTCCGGTGTATCGAGATTGGGCCGATAACCAAATAACATCCAGAGAAAGGCGATCCTGCGTTCGGAAACGGCTCGTTGATGCTAGTGGCCAGTGGAGATGAACTTGGGCAGTAACTCAGAAAGACTACAGTCAATCAAATAACAAACCCTGTTCAACGGTGGCAACTAAAAAGGCATTCCAGAAAGCACATTTTCACGGATGGAGTATCGCAGCCGACGACCGAACCGGGTTCCACTCTTGTCAGAACAGTACAGTTACACTGGGCTTAGGAACTCCAGCGCTGGACAGTGGTCAATTGCCTAGTCTGGCCAATCCAAATCCCAAATATCACAGGTTTGTTATCACATTCCTAGATTGGAGGCTTAAAGTAGTGGAACCCATGTTTAGGCTCCAGAGCTAAGTTCCGGTCAACCCTTCCCCATCTCTTCCATCATGCAGTATGACTGATATCTTTTGAGGTTATAATGAACACTATGGCGAGATCTAAACTTCCTTACATTTCGAGGGTACAGCTCTAAAATTGTGTTCTCAGGCCGGCCGCTAGTTAGTACACCGGACCGAACCTATTGGTAACTCTCTAGGAGGCTTCCGGATCAGCTAGTGTATAATCTTCTACCTCTACTCTGCCAGATAGTGACTGGAGGGAGTCCGAGTAGTGTGTATGCGGGGAGCATGGTCGAGCCACGTAATGTCAAAGATCTGGATATATTCTTACCATGTGCACGCCATATCCAAAAATTTCATTATTTCATACAGCATGCCCCCCCAATTTACTTACCATGAATTGTCAAACTAATAGAGCAAGCTTGTCTACGAAAAGATCTAAACCTCCAAAACACTTCCTAGTTCATTTCACAAATATACGTGATCTCAGCGATTCCATTTACAGTCTGCCAAACCCTATGTACTTTTTCAGACAGAATCCCAGCTATCGGTTGATTCAACCACTGCTCATCTCAGTTGTCCAAATTATTCGCTGTACTATTCTTTTCACCTCAAAGGTGGTACTTGTTGTTATGTCCGTTCCGATATTCCCTGTCAGAGACTTGGTAATTTGGAATCTCGTCTTTTCGACCTTCTCTGGCTTACTTTCTCTACTTCATTCTGGAAAATTCATCTGTTGTCTCTACCATTCTCCCAACTCCAGTAATCACTTAGAACTCTGACTTCCTCGCTTCAACTCGACTTTCTCCAGTCCAACTTTCCTAACAGTGAGTTAATTTTTTTTTTTGGCGATTTTAATGTTCACAACTCCAACTGGCTTCCGTTTTATGGTCACACCGACCCAGCTGGTCGAGATGCTGAGGCTTTTGCAATTAACAATGACCTTGCACAGATTGTTCATTTACCTACAAGAATACCGGACAATCCTAACCATACAGCCAACACGCTTGATCTTTTTCTCACAAACAACCCTTCTAAGTATACAGTGGAAGTGAGAGGTCCTCTAGGCACCTAGATTACAACTTGGTGATTGTCTCTTCTCCAATGGAGCCTTTATCTCATGGCTATTCCCACCCTCTTGTTTTTCATTACAAGAATGAAAAATGGGATGACCTGCAAGATTTCTTTTCTTGGTCGGATTATGTTCCAAAACTTGTGATGTCAACGATTGCGCAGATAATGTCAGTGAAATTATTCTTGTAGGAATGGAATCCTTTATTCCACATTCTACCTTAAAATCTCGTTCTTTATTTAAACCTTGGTTTTCGAATAAATGTGCTAAGGCTATTCAAGAGAAGAATGTTGCATATCGTAATTGACTTGTTTCCAATTCTTCAGTTTCATTTGCTGCCTTACACTAGAGCTCACAACAATTGTAAAGCAGTTATTAATCAGTCCAAACTAGAGTTTGAACAGGCTAAGAGTAGAAAATTAGCTTCTTCCCCTAATGGTAGCCGAGCATTCTGGCCGCAACTTTTGCCCATCCCTGCTCCCACCTCTGTTAAAACCAGATGGTTCTGTTACTCACTTCAGCCAAGGATAAAACTAACCTGCTAGCATCCCATTTTCCTTCCAACTCGTGTATTAATGATCTTGGTAAAACACCTCCCACCATTCCCAACACGCTCCATTCAATGCCTCCTGTGGTCTTCCGTCAAAAAAGAATGTCAGATGGATTTTTACGAATTTTGATGCTAAGAAAGCTCCAGGTCCTAATGTTATTTCTACACTTAAAACCTGCGCTCCTGAACTTACTCCTGTTCTTTGCCGCCTGTTTTCAGTTTCTTATTCCAAAGGTGTTTTTCCTTCAGCTTGGAAATTTGCTTATATCCAGCCAGTTCCTAAAAAGGGTGACAAATCCCTCCCATTGCAATTACTTCTACTCTTTCTAAAGTAATGGAAAAATCCATTAACCGCGAACTCTTAAACTATCTAGAAGCCTTCCATGTGATCAAAGATCACCACTATGGATTCCGTCAGTGACGATCCACTGGTGATATTCTGGCTTACGTTATCCCTCTATGGACAAAATGAATGGAAAAGTTTCGTGAAACTCAAGCTGTCGCTCTTGACATTTCAAATGATTTTGTTCATATTTGGCATAAAGGTCTTCTAAATAAGCTTCCATCCCATTGTTTGCCAACTGCTTTTTTTGTAATTCATTATCCAGTTTTCTATCTGACCGCTCACTGACTGTGATTGTAGATGGCTCTCTATCTTCTAACTTCTATAATGCAGGTGTCCCTCGTGGTTCAGTTCTTTCCTTCACTCTTTTCCTCTTGTATATTAATGACCTTTTTCCATTGACCCTAAATCGTATCCATAGTTTTGCTGATGATACCACATTACATTCCACTTTACAGTTTGAGAAACTTCGCCCTGCTCAACCAGTTTCAACTTCTCGAAAATTTGCTACCAATTCCTTAAATTCCACTCTACATAATTCTCCAGTGGGGCAAAAACAACTTAGTTGATTTCAATCCTTCTAAAACTCAGTCCTGTCTTATATCTCGTAAAAAGGATTCTTCTATTCTTAAGCGTATCTTTGGCGAACCTCCGATTTCTAGACAAGGTGATATCTCTTTCGGGGATTACCCTGACTCCTAATTTCTCTTGGCACAAGCACATTACAAATATTTCTTCCTCTGCATCTAATCTTTGGTTTCTCTTTCGCACTCGGCGTTACTTTTCATCCAAACAGTTGTTCACTCTATACAAATCACAAATCCACCCTGCCATGGAATATTGTTCCCACATCTGAGGCGGTGCCCCCAAAACCTCTCTCAGGCTTCTAGATTCCATTCAGAAGAGGGCAGTTAGATTAATTAATGACTCATCTCGAACAGAGTCTCTCCACTCGCTGTCTCATAAACGTATTGTTTCTGCTGCATGCATTTTCTACAGATATTTCCATGGGCACTGTTCTTCTGAATTGGCTTCTATAATTCCCGCTCTCTTTAAAAACAATCCGAACACATCACCAGCCCACATTCGTTTACTGTCCAACTTCAAACTCCCAGAACCAACTTCATCTTCCTCGTTTATTCATTCAAGTGCCGTTTTCTGGAACAACCTTCCCTTCATACGTATTTGCTGAAAATTAGTCTGCAGAAGTTCAAGCCTAATGTCAACAAATATTTTCTTTTGTCTTCTTAACCCAAGCACGGTACTAGGTACCACAGGTTCTAATACCTCTGGTGTTTGGGGGTTCTATTTAAAAAAAAAAAAAAGTTATCGGGAAATTATTTTCGACCAAACGCTTCCCTTCGTTCCTGTAATGTACGTACCTACGAATGAGTTCTTCCAACAGGATAATGCCCCACGATATAAGGCTAGAATTGTAACGAAGTGGTTGCCATAAACGAGAGTGAATTCAGCCTACTGTGGTAACTTCCTCAATCTAATCGAATACCTGTGGGATGTGGTCGTAAGGTGTAAGGTGTATTTAGTGTCAGACGACACCAGGGGTTTCCCCCATCTCCGCGTAGTTTTCATTGTGGGTGTACCAGTTCACTGGAAATGCCAGAGATTTAAAAGTGTATGGATATTGTATATGTGTAGTGCCGTGTACCGTTGTTCATCTGGTCGTTTAGCCGCTGGACCCCTGCTGAGGCCCAACGTTGCCCCACCTTTGCCCCGTGGAGGCAGACCAGGCACCCAGTAGACTTAAGTTACTCTGGCAGGTCCTGCCACCTAATTTCCTGAGATTTCAGTGGCTAGGACCTAAAAAAAAATAAATAAATAAAATAAAATAAAAAAAAAAAATAAAAAATAAATAAATAAATAAAATAAAAATAAAATAAATAAAATAATAATAAAAGGATAAATAAATAAAATGATAAGAAAAAAAAAAATGTATTTATATTGCATGCATATATGCATGTATACAAGCACATATATGCACACACAACGTGCATACATGTGCCAACGTTAATCGTGGGGTTGACGTCACTTGAGTTGGGTGCATATATGTGTACATACAAGTACATATATACACACATGCACATATGTACACACAACGTGCATACACATACCAACGTCAATCGTGGGGTTGACGTCGCTTGAGTTGGGCCAGAACGTGGGTGAAGATATTTTGGATGTATTTAAATTTAGGTGTGTGGGACTTCGCTAGCGTGAAGATAGAGAGGGGGGGAAGGCTGAAGACTGGGGGGAGAAAGACAGAAATATGGAGCCAATAGGGAAGACAGCCCCAAGTTTAGTGTGGCATGCCCATGCCCCACCAGAGTGGAAATGAGGGGGGGGCGACGAGAGAATCGTCTCCCCAGGGGAGTAGGGTTTAAAGGTGAAGGGGGCTAGGGTGCCCTCTTCAGGCTGCCGTGAGGCTTTGGGAGCTAAGCTGCAGTTTGTTGTTTGTTGTCTCTATTCTTGTCCACTTGATTCAGATTGGGACACTCATGAGGCAATCCCTGTCCCCCTTTTTTTTTTTTTTTTTCTCCTCCGTTGATTCTCTTTTCTTCTTCTTTTTTTCCTTCTTTTCTTTATTCCTTTCTTTTCCATTCATTTTCTTTTCTTCCACAGTTTTCTTTTCCAGGAATTGTCTCTGTCTTATGCGATTTATGTTACTGTACTATCAGTCTCGATGTATGGCAATTAACACCCTTCTCCTTGTGAAGAGGTCCTGTGCATACTGGGAGAACGCTCGGTACTCCTCTTCCGTGTCAATGAAGTGATGTTCAAGTCCTTTGGGGAGGTAATGGATTTTCGTGATGAGGGTGCATCTGAGGTCTTCGTATTGTGGGCAGTCGTAAAGCAGGTGGTCCCAGCTTTCGACCTCCCCGCACGTGCAATTTGGGTCATCGACGAGGCAGAAGCTGAACAGTTTCTGGTTGAAGGGTCCATGTCCTGTGAGTAACGAGGTCAGGTGCAAGCCCGGGAAGAACCAACCCGGTTGCCTTGGGTATATTTTGTTCAGTTCTGGAAAGAATTTACGAGTGATCTCGCCCTTTGTCGTCTCTGTCCATCTTTGCTGCCACTCCTGAAGGAGGTAGGTCTGTAGTCGGGCTCTTTCCGTTTTTTGACTGCTTGCTGGGTTGATTGTGAAGTCCTGATGATTTGCGGCCACTCCCTTTGAGTGCAAGTAGAGCAGTCCTGCTTTCACAGCTTCTAAATCCAGGGGTAGCGCGCCAGCAAGCACCTGCAGTGCAGGTGTGCTTACCGTGCGGCAAGCTCGTGTGGTTGTCAATAGGATGGTCCTATGTGTCATATCCAGGATTTTCTTGTTGGTTACCAGTGATGTTTTGGTGTACCATACTGCAGCTGCGTAGATTATTGCTGGGATGAAGGTTGACTTATAATATAGCAATAGGGTTCGTTTTTTCAGTCCCCAATCCTTCCTCGTAATCCTAGCCACTAGGGCTGAGTATCTTCTTATTTTCATTCTTATGTGTTTCAGGTGAGGTATGAAGGATAGGTTATTATCTAAGATAACTCCTAAGTACTTCATTTGCTTGGTGAGTTTGATGGTCAGGCCATTTATTTTTATTTGGGGCGGACGCTGTACCTGAAGAGTTCCTTTCAGCAAGATGGATATGGTTTTCGTCGGTGCAATTTTTAGCTGGTTTTTTGTGGCCCAGTATTGTAATTTCTGCATTGCCTGATTGCCGATGTTTTCCAGTTGGACTCTGGAATCTGCCTCAATAGTAACAATGAGATCGTCCGCGAAGGCCTGGGCCTCAGCCAGCCCCAAGTCCTGGCACAGGAAATCGTCCAAGACCATGTTCCAAATGAGAGGACCCAAGACAGACCCCTGCGGACATCCCCTATGTATGTTCCTTGTGATTTTTTGATAATTTGTATTTATTTCCACTCTTCTGCCTGAAAGGTAGTCTTCCATTGCTTTGTATAAGTTGATTGGTACTGCAGCTTCTCTCAGTCTGTTCAGGACGCTCGGCCACCAAAGTGAGTCGAACGCCCCGGCAAAATCGACTGAAATGACCAATAGATATTTTTTCCTGCACTCTTGTGCTTTCCTAAGCAGATCTCCAAGGGCATCCACCGTAGAGGATCCTGGCTTAAAGCCAAACTGATTTTTAGCTGCCAGGCCTGCCCTTTCGTAGTGGTTCTGTATCCGCATGTGGAGTAGCCTCTCGTACAATTTACTGACTACTGAGAGCAGAGCGATGGGTCTGTATGATGATGGATATTCTGGGTTCTTAGTAGGATTTTTCAGAATTAGCTTGGTGTTTGCAGTTTTCCATGCTGCAGGGAATTTCCCTGTTTCCAAACATCTGTTGTAGAGGGTGAGTAGGATTTGCGGAGCAATTTCTACTATTTTTTTCAGTATCTCCGGTTCGATCATATCAAGTCCCGGGCATTTGCGGTTTTTGATCCTGGTAGCAGCCGCGCCGAGTTCCTCATGGGTGAAGGGGGGCTCGAGCGCAGGGGTGATATATTTTTCATTTTCTTCGCAAATCTTATGTTGTTCTTGCAGAGTTAGGGTGGCGGGTTCCTTGAAAATTGTGTCGAGTATATTACCCATTGATTGCTCCCAAGTGGTTGTATAGTCTCCTTGCGAGGTCCTGGTGGTGCTGATCACCTCCCCCCTGGGCAGTTTGTTTGTAGTCACCTTGTAAACTACACCCCAGGGGTTAGTTCTTCCTGTCGTGGATACTAGACGCTCCCAGGAACGCTTCTTGCTTTTCTGTATCGCGTCCGTATACTGATTTCTGACTTCTCGATAGCGCTGTCTTAAAGCCTCCACTTCATGTGCAGGCCAAGTCCTACGGGCTCTCTGGAAATCTTTCCTAGCTTTTTGCATCTGGCGTCGAAGCACGGCTATTTCTGGGGTCCACCAAGGAACAGCACCAGGTTTTGGGTTTTTTCTTTTGATTGTTCGATCGCTAATGGTTTGTATTAGGTCTGTAGTCCCCCTCAGAAGGTCATCCGGGTCATTTTGTGGGTTTATACTGGCTGGGTTGCTTTCTATGGCTGTGATGAGCAGGTTTTTGAATGACATCCAGTCTGCTTTGGCAACTGCATATCTGTTTTTCTGTTGGTTTGTTCGTGTTACTGTTGTCAGTTGTCTGATTATTTTAAAGGTGATTGCTCGGTGGTCTGAGGTAGTCCATGCCTCCTCCACCTTCCAGTCAGTCACAAATCCCTCCAAGTTCCTAGTAGCTAGGGATACATCGATCGTAGCCTCCCAGAGGGTGTTGCAAAAGGTTGGCAAGTGGTGAGGTTGATTTAGCACTGTCAGTTGTGATCCTGCCAAGTAATCCTCAAGGAGTTGACCATTTTGGGTTCCACGCCTGCCAGGGGTAGTACTGTGCCATGTCGGGGATCGACAGTTCACGTCAGCTCCTATGATGATTTTTTGGTTTGGTAGGATGTCCTGCAGGCATTGAAGATATTCGATTGCAAAATCTATCTGTTGTCCTGGTCTACAATAGAGTGCCACAACGTACAGGTTCCCTAAAGCTGTATTTAGCTGGGCACAGGCGGCCCACTCCGTGCAGAACTGCGTGATTTTAGTCACTGTGATATTGCTGTTCCTTACCAGGACAGCGGCCCATGGGGTGTCTTCAACTGTGTGTATCACTTTGTAGGTGAGCGGGTAGCCTACAACCCGTTTCCCATGCGAGTATGGCTCCTGTAATATGATGACATCGACGTTTTCCTCTTCAGCTTTAACTCGGATCTGGTCGGCTACTGCTCTAGCCCTCTGCGCATTTATTTGAATTATTTTTAGTATATTTGTGTTGTAAGCTTTAATTTTCGTCCCCATAGTTAATCCTACTTTGGTATAAACTCTTGGCTCGTTGGTATGTGGGACACATGGGGTCTCTCAGTGAATGCTTGTACTCTAGCTTTAAGTTTTTACAGTTTACGCAGGTAGGTCCCACACCTTTGTGGGGACAGGCATTATATTCATGGCCTTTTTCTGAGCAGTGGCCGCATGTTGGGGTGGTTTGTGCACACGTATGCGTGGTGTGACCGAACTTGCAGCAGCGGTAGCACTTCGGAACGACCACACGTTCGTGATATCGGTAGCAGCCCCATTCTATAAACACCCTTGTTTGGTTCTTCAGGGTTTGCCAGGCTTCCGGGGTTAGTTCTACTACCCAGTTTTTGTTTATTCCATCCCTCGCTTTAATGGAGTATTTGGGCATTGCTATCTCTTGTGGATTTTTGTTAGGGATTTTACCCTGTAGGTTTCTATGGTAGAGTTCGTACGCTAATTGGTTCGGTGTGATGTCTTTATCTACGTCGTATATTATTATGGCTGGCCCTTTTCTTTTGGGTGGTTCAGCTGTTAGACCCAAAGTGGCTATTTTCGGGTTTTGTATTATTCCTAGCATCTCTTTCTTTGTCTCGGTTTCTATTACCAGTCCTATGCTCCTCATCTTGCGTATTCCTCTGATTTGGGTTTGTTTGAGGTCTTCCTTCATGGTGCTTATTAGTTTTGCCTTAATTTCTTCACTTGTTGTTATTTCCTCGGCATTTTTGGGCCTTAGTATTACCAGGTTTGGCGTTGGGATGAGTGTCTTTTTCTTTGGCTGTTCGTTTCTTGGCATCTGTGTCACAGTTGGTGGATTACTCAGTGCACTTGCATAGGTAGGTATGCGCTGTTGCATTTGCTGTGTGACCCTACATTCCTGGTAGGCCTCCAGTTTGGCTGCATTTCTTTCTGCCTCACTGCGAACCTTGTGGAAGACCGTCTCCAGCTTGGTCCATATTCCTACAATATCAGCCCTAAGGGCAGCTGAGATTCTACTTGCGGAGTCTTTCAGTTTGTTTTCAAGCTCCACCCGGAGGGCCAAAACCTGGTCCAGTACCGTTCCATCCGGCAATCTGGGGTCTATGGTAGGCTGGGGCTGCTTACTTAATTCTTCGCTGTTCTCTGGTTGGGGGTCCTCATTGTTTTGCTGGTCTTTCGATTCACTTTGCGATCTTGTCTCCATTCCCGTACTCGGGGCGACATATTTCTTGTATTTCTTTTTTGAAGTTTGTTGTGGCTGTGCTCCATCGCCGTGGTCATTCTTCTCTATAATTTGCAAATCATCATTTTGCTCTAGGATAGGTTGTTGCCTTCTTCGTTGGTGTTCATCTTCTGGCTGAAGTTCAGTCAATTTGTGACTATGGCTAATCATTTTGTCTCAGGTACGGTTTATCGAGACTAATCCGGATTATCGAGGTAGGATCCACACACTCAAGAACCGGCTAGGAATGTTTACAAATGTTGCCGATCGTAAGTCCGTGGCACAATTTCGGGCCTAGCAGTGGTCAATCTAAACTTTTGATTCCCCACCAATGATTGGGGGGGGGTTTCACCCAAGTATAGTGGGAAAGTTAATGCTGTGAAAGCAGGTGGTCGCTGCTTTTTGTGGCGATGACGAAGCTACTGCCGAAGGCTGTAGATGGCAACCAGGAGCTCTCGCTAATAGAGGCTTAAGCATTTACACACATGGGGGTCACCCTCCCCACTCAATAATGCAGATCACTGTAGTCACACCCTCCAGTTCAAGAACAATGGGTGAAGCAGAATGTGTGTCGTCGCAGGCCGTCCCAGTGTAGCACGGCGCAGTAAAAAATAGTTCTCTACACTAAGTACATGTTCGAAGCACACGATTTTACAAAATTCGGCGGTTTACGGTACAGTTTGGTGGAGCGGTCCTTCAGCTCAGTTTTAAACACAGTTTGGGCAACTCCCCAGTCAAGTGTAAACTACCAACGTGGCTTCTGCTTTACATCAGTGCCTCTCTATGGCCCTTCTGCCAGCCACATGGTGACCATTGTAGTCTGACAACAAAGGACACAGATAGAAACGCTGGTAATTTACTAAATTCCCAATAGATATTAAAACTAATCTCACCTACGGAATCCTCCAGATAAGCTCTTTCAGGTGGAACACTTTTTTAGACTGATTTAACATTTTAAACACTTCATTTCCACACAAATTCAGGAGCGCGAAATAACGTGTCCGGTCGTAACGGCCGGCCAAGGTCACCCCCCGGGATGTGGTCGTTCGACCACATCCCACACGAACGAGCTCTTTGGATTAGGGATCCCAAATCATCCAATTTTCAACAACTGTAGGAAGCAATTGAGTCGCCGTGGACCCGCATCCATGTAGCACGCTGTCGACGTCACTTTGAGTCCATGTCGCAAAGATCCAGACTGTTCTGAGGACTGAAGCGGTCCTACTCACTATTAGGTGAGTGTAGCTAATAAAGTGGCCATTTGCTGTATACACTGGTGTTCAAAGAAAGTGAATCGCCTAGGAATTTCACATTTCTAACCCTTTTTCGCGATGGCATGTTACATTAATGACTAGCATCACAAACATAAATATAAACAAAAGATTTTTTAATAGTTAAAGCAAAGTAATATTTGACAGGTGCTCTCAAAATATTCCAAAATGAGCATTTGCAACCTTTATACAACAGTTTTGGTAAACACGGCAATTATGGCTGAAATGTTATCAGAAGCCCTCAATTTGCTTCAGTTTATCATTTTAAATGGAAAACAAAATGAAAAGTTCACCAGGTGCAAGCTAATATTTAGTTGAAGTGCCTCTGGCCCTGATGACAGCAGCACACCTTCGAGGCATTGACAAGATCGATTTCTGAATATAATCAACTGATAGTTCGTGGTTCCAAACACAAATTATGGCTTCCTGAAGTTCATGAAGGGTCTTTGGTTTCTTTCTGGCAACTGCAGATTCCACACGATGCCAACAGTTCTCTGTAGGATTTGGACCGTTCTTCCAACCAGTTTTTCACCTGTAACAAATGTAAACACATTGCTGTCGAACCTCTAATGCAGAAATGAAGCTAAAGTAACTACAGAAGTGCCTACTTACACTTTTCGCCCGATGCCTCCGTAGCCAGGTGGGAAGGAGCAGCAGTGCGTAGCACACGCTTCTTGATTAGACCCGGGTTCGAGCCCGTCACCACCAAATACGGAGGATGCGGAAAGGTGAGGGAATGACCACCGCATATTCCTGGAGCAATATGGTCTTAGTTGCTAATGCTCCTAAAAACCAAATAACAACACTTTTCGCCCGATGACAAGGAGCAGAGTCGTCCTGAAAGATGCAGTGACTTGGCAGGTTGAAATGATCTAATGGTTGGCAGCAATTTGCCTTCCAATATAGCCAGGTATCCACTGGCATTTACGGAACCTTTTTATAAACTGCAGGTGATACGAAATGCACCCCCATATCATTTGGCTGGTAGGGAATTTCACTGTAGACACCATACAGTCTGGATGGTATTCTTCACCGCGTCTACGGCGAATCGTTTGTCTACCATCATAGCCATGCAGGTTGAATTTCTTCTCATCCGAGAAAATAACTGACTTTCCCTGCTTAGGGGTTCATTTGACATGCTCCTTGCACCAAATTAATCGGGCCTTTTCTTAATTTTTATGTGAGTATGGGCTTCTTAGGACGAAGGGCTACAAGTCCATTTTTGAAGAGGCGTTTTCTGACTGTTGCTGCACTTGCTACCACTCCTGTATGTTCTTCTCATTCTCTTTTCAGCTCAGACGAAGAAGTTTTACGGTTTTGAAGGCATAAACGCTTCAAAACGTGGTCCTACTTTGGTGTAAAGACTAGTTTGCGTCCGGTTCCTTTTTTCCTATCAGCAGAACCAGTATTCTTGAGGTTTGGAAAGAAATCTACTCACTGTCGACTGATTACAAGACACTCTATAAGCAATATGACGGGAAGAACATCCTTCCTCACGTAAAGCAACAATAGCACTCTTTCTTCGTGAATTCTCACTGTAATGAAGATTTCCAGAACTAGGGGGCCATAAATTCAAATTACCGGGGTTGAGATTTAGATTAGGTTGCAGGAAGTTTTCTTTAAGCTAGCAAGTCGTTGATAACTGGAACAGGTTGCCCACGCAGGTAGTTGAGGCTGACAGTTTGAATAAATTCAAAGGTCACATAGTTGCCTGTGAGAGGAGGGAAGCATGATTTGTTTTCTTATCGACTTAGGGTTTCTGAATACTCAAAGATATTTTCGAATGCGTGTTATAAATGTTGAGAGTTGGTGCTATGATTATTCAATCAGTATACTGGAAAAACAGTTTGTCCGCAAGTGAGCCACATTTTGTGATCCAAGTAGATCTCAGAATTCCATGGAGGTTTGTTATAAAAGTCAAAAATTAGGTTCCAATAAACTAAAATTATTTTAACTTTCAGTGGTTGTTTCATTTGGTCAGTAAATTCCTTTCCGGTGACAAGATTTTTTAAAAACGTATCACTTCTTTCAAATTGTCAATCAAAATAATTAAGGAATAGTTAAAATAAATAAAAATAATAAAAGAAAGAAACAAACAACACGTAAATCTAGATTTAATCACATATACCGGAAGTAATAAAACTACACACACAAACTCGTTTACACTGCTGTTTAAAATGTAATCGCTGTGCTTATAATTTGCTTTTAATAACCTTTCTTACAATGTCAGTTAATAATTTGCGCAAGCGCATTAATTACTTAATTTCGTATTAAAAATTCTGGTTAATATTGAAAACTTCTATTCCTAGTTTTGACATTTTCAAGTAATGTTTGTTGTAGATACAAAACTCGTGGCCAATATTGGACACTGTGTTTTTATTTTGTTTTAATAGAATAATAAAAATTTTATTAATATCATATCTAACTAATTTTGTTTCATTACTAATTAAATTTATAATTTCATTAATTTAATTGTTCACTTTTTTCCCGGAAGTATAGAATGATCTTCCATATTTTGTCGAAGCAATTCTCCCCCCCCCCCTTTAAAATTCCAACATATCCCTGGACAATGTCATTCATATGTGTGAAACGGTATGTTCTTCAGTATCAAAATTACATTTCTGAAATTAATCTTTCACTTTAATTAATGTAAGACGGAGAAAAATCAAATGATGAACTAAAAGGAAATAACGATTTTAAAACGTGGAGATTGTCCGTACTTTCATCCCATTCTCCACTTCAAACCGGAAAAAAGGTCTCGTGTCTTTTCCTTAGCAAGTCCTAAGAATAAGTCTGAACGCTGGAAAAATCATTTTAAAGAAATGTTCATTAAATACTGACATTAGTTCTATCGAGAAAGGACTAGGAATTGTTTGTCTAAAACTCATAATCATCTTGCTTTATCTATTATTGTTCCAGAAATTTGTCTTTGTGGGATTACGAGTCAGATATAGCGGCTTTTCTTTGAAGTGATCTTCTTTGGGATTTCGTTTTTCTTTTCTTCGTATACCAAGCAGTTTTCTGCAATTTCTTTGAAATCCATTCTCCCTTGTAAGTTCCCACGATTCAAGAAACTTCTTGAGGGTCTTCGGCTCTCGGCCACCCACACTGGACGTTGACAGAAACTGTCCGGGCGAAGACCGAGAGTCGGAAGAGTGGACCGGTCAGTTTTCGCAGTTAAAATTCTCGTTGACAAAAGTGTATTTCATTTTCCCGCCTCCCTCTCCCCTTTCCTACTAAAGAGGGGAGAACTAGGAAGAGGAGCTAGTAGTTACTTTGCACGTCGAGCTTCAAGTGTCGTTGGTATATTGACGAACATCCGTCACTGGCCGTAATAAAACCGGTTGTCGGCGAGCGAGGGTAAAAGATGGCTGGGGATAGGAGGACATCTGATGTTGAAAGAAGAGACAGAAAGAAAGAGGACTCGTATAGCAATTAGCCGCTCTCTAGCTGCTGTTATTACCGGGGAGTTCCCTTATCCAGATAAGGAACGTACACTTCCACTTGGACAGACGAATCCATAAATGATGGTTCGAATAAAAATAGCAAAGTTTGTTGGGCTTGGAATCTGCATTTTCTTGTTAAAAGTAATTTTAAATCCTTTAGTTCAGGGCCGTCCTGCCCTTTTTGGCTAAGGATCAAAATAGGTAAAATGCTGAAGGCGGTGGACTATAGTTTCTCGAGGGTCGCATGCTCCTTACCACTAATTATGGAGTATACGAAATAGAATTGAATTTTTGTTCATGAGACTTCTGTATAATACCAATCACATCGATGAGATGAATCAAGTTTTCTGAAAATAAAATGTCTAAAAATTGTCACGGCATAAAACAACTTAACTACCACTGTTCTGCTGAATTGAGAATTAACTTTGAACAAACATCTATCCCTCCATGTTCGCTGGATCATTTTGAATTCATTTCTGAATACCGATTTTATTAAATCGGCTTATAAATTGCACTGTATGTTGCTTGTATATCTGCGTCTTTCCTATTTGCTTTTAAAATGAAACTGAGAAGTTAGCATACGCGCTAAATTATCCTAAACTGAAAATGATATTTTCTTTGGAAGTAAAACAAATTTAGATTTTAGCTTTAAAAGAAAGCTTCTAATTTCTTGTCTCTTTGTTTACTTGAAGTGTCTTTCCACACCCTTGTTTTTATAATTATTTGCTTGTTAAGGTTTTTCATTTATAAAAGATAATCTGGTCATTTTAATCCTTTAATATCTGTTTCTGATTTCCCATCTGTCATCTATGAGTAAAAAGAAAAATTTATTTATTTAACTGGTTTCAGTAATTTCCCTTTTAAATTTAAAAACTATACATTTATGTTGCAAAAATTATCATGTAAAATAATTGAACATATCTAGTTGTACAATGCTTTTGGAAACTTTCTGGCATTAGCGGGGAAGTGGATCATTTGCATTTTGTGATTTTGAAGTGGATCGTTGAGTGTAAATACAAAGAATCATTTCCCATTTGATCTTAGATTATATTCTTCAAACCAAAATCTTCAGCTGCCACTGTGCATCCATTTAGAAAATTGATGTGGGGTGGCACTGAATTTCATATCCCAGTTTTAGGCAGTTGACCACTTAATTTAAAAAATCCACCAGTAATCTGATTGTTCTCAGAATCATTTTCCTCAGATCTTTGATGGTTATAAATTTATTAGTAAGATTTTACTTTGTTTTCTTTTAATTAAAATATGTTCGGACGATATTACTTTTAACATTTATGATTCAGACTTCCTTTTTCCTGCGGTAATGCTTGAAAGAAGTTAAATCTTTTCCTAACTTTCTAGGTGTAGGGCTATCTTCTTGGTGGAATCCATTAAGTTGAGATTTACTAGGCGTCATTTAGGCTAGACTGACTTTTCGAGGTCACTGCTTCGATATTTTATTTAGTTTTTAGCCTCTATATTTGTGACTTGGACTTGCACTCGTATTCAGACGATTATTCCTGATTTTTCGAAATTTGACACCACTTACAACTGCCCCAGCTTCGTTCCAAGATTTCGAAATATTTCTCTAAATACAACTTTGTTTATACTGTACTTCTATGTCAATTAGGATGTTGCCGAAAAGGTGCTGGTTAAAGTAGCGTTTTAGTTGCTTGAATACATGCAAATGAAGAAGTTTGGGGACGTGAGTTGTATGGTGGAAGCAGCAAAGACAAACTAAGACAAATTTGCTGCATGAAGACTTTGTATACTGACCATCCGGGATAAGGATCACTTTGTCTTGTGTTTATTGAAATGATCCAACCGAGTAATAAACGCTTATTCGTTAACCCAGATAGATTCTTTCATAAAAAAAATCTTCACCAATTGGTGTCCCTTTTGGCATTGTCATCTCTTTCACGAACACCTTTAAATATTACAACACCAAAGTTTTGGGTCCAATGTTGTTTAATTCTTTCACTTTAACGATTCTTCTGACCCAGAATCTCTTAATATCTCAACATTACGTCAACTTTCTTTTATCTTTGATCAAAAATTGCGTAGAGTGAGGAAAAACTAGCTATTATGACCAAATGAACTTGTTTTGCGCCAATTTCAAATATGGGAGAAACTTTTGAGCACTCACAGTTTTTGTAAAATTTCTAGTTTTGTTTTTCATAAAAATACAGAATTAAATATTACTCTTCAGAAGAAATTATGCCCATCACTATTAGTTGATTAACCTAAATACGTAAAATTGAATTCTACCTAAAATTCTTATCCACCCCTTTTTAGTAGTGTTTAATTACTTAAAGAAAAGGGCAGATGTGTTCAGTGATTTTCTTTTTCAACTGTTTGTGTGGGTTGTTGGACCATTTCTTTGATTCTGCAATAGTTTACTACATCACCCCATTCTCGGGACAGCACCACTTGCTGGAAGCAATCTGTACCACGCGATGTTTCTTAGATGGCGTAATCCAGCCCTGTCCTAGGAATGTCTTGTATGCTACGAGTGAATCAACAGACAGAGGGGGGGTAGCAGAACTCCACAGAATGTTTTTCTTGTTTTAAATTTGAGGTTGGTATGTTGTCCTACTTCTGCAACATTCGTGTTTTTCATGTTCTGTCTCCGGAGGTAGTGCAGAGAAGTCCACACTTATGGATAATTAACATCAACACGGGGACGAAGTCTATAAATAGAAGGGTGGGGGTATTTACATGAAAATAAGATGATATACAGGGAAAACATGGGATGCTTTTGGAGTAGCGTTGAAGGAAAGAACTTACAGGCTTTTTCCGTGACGTCTGCCTATCATGACAACTTTTTTTACATAGTGTATATTCGATACAAACGTTTTAGTTTCTGTTTTGGAACGAAAATGAGGATGCATCTCGGTTCATTGAGAACGCAGTTCATCTGTTGAGGTCAAAGGTAGAGCAACCCACAAAGTTCCTAGGCATCTTTTAACATTCGGGTTGAAATGAAAATCCGTCTCAGAATGATCTTTTTCACCGCAGGAAAAAGTCGCCGCCGCAAGTCACTGCATCTCCTTTCTTAACTAACTGCCGACGTTCATCCGCAACAGGGTAGGCGGAGCGTGCGGCAGGCGGAGCTTCTGAAGTGGATGCACTTCGTCCTCCGCGTCTCGACGTGTTCCCCTCTCGATCTTTCGTTATACATCCGGGTCTGTGAGCGAGGGCCACGTGATTTGTGGGCCACTTCGAACAGCGGAATGGGAGGTCGAATGCTATCACTGATTACGGAGGTGTATTAAAGGAGTCTTCATGCATGCCTCGGAGCCAGTTGAACACGGACTACCTTCCGACAGTGCCTTCGCTTGGGGAAGCGCCTGGTGTCTGCCATGTGGCTGTGACTATCGTTTTTTTTTGCTTGCGTCCATCCGGGACTCTAGGAATAGTGCGGTTTTTTTTTTTTTTTTTTTCTTCCAAACTTTGAACGAAGACATGAGTTTTTTGGGAACTTATCCCCAGTCCTTCGTCGCCGACACCGCTTACCATCCCTACTACCCGACCCGATTTGACCCTCACTCCGCTGCCGCGGAGGGATCTTACTACGTCGCCTGGCCTTTCGCTGGTTGCCAGAGTCCGGAATTGAGTCCGGTCAGCACGGAATGCAGCCCGCCGCCCTATCCGTCCAGCCCCGAACAGTCGCTGCTCATTCCGTCCGCACCTGCCCCCATCGGAGCCGTCACTTCCGCCTGTGAACCGGTTCGAGTAGAACGCTGTGGGAAGCGCAGAATGACGGCCAACCGCAAGGAACGAAGGCGGACGCTGTCCATCAACAACGCTTTTGCCGAGCTCCGCGACTGCATTCCCAACGTGCCGTCCGACACCAAACTGTCGAAAATTAAGACGCTACGGTTGGCCACGAGCTACATCGCTTACCTAATGGACTTGTTGGCGCAGGGCGGCTCGGAGAGTCCTCACCACAGCGGTTTCAAGGCGGAGGTCACGAAGACAGTGGAATCGAGGGAGCAGAGGAGGAAGCAGGAAATAGTAAGTAATTAGTTAGTAACCAGTGATTGATCAGCGCGCGTGCCAACTTGATGGGCGGGAATGAAATTGCTCCTGGCGGCAGTTTTCTGAGGTCAGGTGTCATGTGTGAGAACACCTCGCTGACTGCCGTTAAATGAAAGGGCAACTTAAATGACTCTTTCCAAGTCTCGGTTGCGCAATGCATTTGTTAAAAACACAGACAAGTCTTAAAAACGTGCTCATTGGAATGATGATGGTCATTATTATTATAATAAAAAAACATTAACAGAATATTTCTCGTCCATTGCAGAAATGTGCAAGGAGGACACGATGAAAGATCGAGTAAAATAAAATGTTTTACACTCTTGGGTGGGCGCATGAGGTCAAAGGAGTTTACATTATAAACTCCATCAGGAATAGGCCCAATATGACCTTACACAAAAAAAAAAAAAAAAAAACCCTTGCCCCATTAAGCGACATACCAACCGTCAGGAATATTATATTTTGTGGATTCCAGGTTGCGTAAATCTTTATTTGTACACCGACCCCTTTTACACTTCACTCCTGGTATTTTCTTAATACAAAAGACAGTGAGCGAATGGGATATCACAGCAACTTTCTTTTCAAGTATCTGCCATATACTTCCTAAGTGTGGCGCATAAATTTTCCAACTGCTAAATTTTATTAGCTTCTTTAAGTCGATCTCGTGCAGCCATGTTTCCAGAGCTTGAGTTTACGTGTAACATCACCCTCGATAGAGTATTGATTTGTGGATCACTTTATTAAGCCATCTCATTAACCAATCTTCCCTGCCGAGATCTGAATCTGATTTGGAGTGGATGAAGGCTGTCTTCTTTGATATTCCTACAGTCTTTGTACAAATTTCGCTTAAGTTCTTCAATATGCTTTTTGAGAGAAAGTACCAACCCCCATTGATACATACTTGAAGTTTTGGTTGCATCAGTTTGAGTGAATGATATTACTACCAACTTGCTTGCATAACCTTTACCGGAATCCATTTTTACCAGGAAAAAATCCATTTTCCATCTCAGACTGTTAAGAGAGTACAAGATCCTCCCAGTTGAATATTTTTAATCGTCAAATGACGATTGATTAAAATAGGGGGTTATGTGGTTGGGTTGTTCATCTTATAGATATGAAATTAATCTACCAAGCGTAAAAATTAAATCGCTTTGTTGAATTTATTAACATTCTGTTGCATCAGACTATTTTTGGGTGACAGATTGAAAATTTGTGTAGAAAGTTTTAATGCATCTCAGGAAGTTATTTTAAGTTTATCTCTCTTTAAAATATGTTTTTAAACGTCAGAGTAGATTAAATGTTTAATTAGATTATGAAAAATAAGAGTCGGATGACTGAAACACAAGTTTTTCATTTGTCAGTTAAATCCAGTGAAAGACCAATTTGTCTGAAGCAGTGTTCAGAATTGCAAAGCAGCATAAACAGAAATTCCGCTTTTATCCAATACGTTGTTTTCCTAAGGCAGTCATGTGAATTGGCTTTCTGTTCCTCACTTTCTCAAGTATTAGCAGTTAATATTTCAAGCCACCCTTCAGAGTTCCGAGCATTCAGGGATCGCTGAAAATAATTAATGAGCAGCGGAAACGGTAGGGTGGTTGATTCAGCTGACATCACGACGCCCGAGAGACCACGGTGGGGGGAAGACTGCGCTTGTTCAGAGAGCTCCCCTATCTGGGTTACTTATTTAATCTCCTCCACTCCCCCAAGACTTGCCCTTGTCTTTCCTCCTCCTTCTGCTACCCACTTCAGAAGCCTCTTGACAACATTAAAGGAATCCGACAAAAAAAAAAAAAATGTTAAGCGTTCCTTTCCGATGACTAGTATGCAAATCATTCAGAACTGAGCAGTGTAGCCTTCGTTTGGATCGCTAAGTTGAGTGAATCGAGCAGGATTTCCGCCATTTGAAACATTGAGTTTTTTTTTTCAAGAAATTCCTAAAAATTTAATTATATTTTCCTATTTTTGTGGGTGTTACATATGGTTTACGTATTGATTTTATTAAGCATTAAATAAGTTTTGCGTATCCTTACATTTGGGGAAGATGGCAACCCCAAAATGACTTACCCACTTGGTTGAGGGGCGAGTTAAAAACCAGTAGATAAAGAAAGGGATTTGGGAGTTACGATACAATATGCTCGGAGAACATGAAGTTCTCCGAGCAGGGCAGACTAGGGAACCCGTGGTGTCCTGTCGATAATTTATCAAACATTTGTTTTGTGGTGGTGGGGGGGAGAATAGATTGATAAATACAATTGTAGAATTGGAATACTGTGTCCAGGCATGGAGACGGCACTTAAAGCTTCTTGAATGGGTTTGAAGATAAGAAACCTGCTTGGCGAGATCTGCAAAAATTTTTCCCGGTTACACGGAAAGACTTCGAATACGTAGGCTGAAGAGGCGGTCACCGGAACCTTAGAGGGATGTGATTAAGGTCGTGAGGTGAAATTTTCACTGTTATAAATCTTTCCATCTGTTCTTTATAACTTAACACCTTCCTCATTTCCCTGCAAACCGTTCCTTTTGTATTCGTGTCCAAGAGCTGCTTGGGCAGCTTAACATCACAGTACAGTCTTTCCCAGTCACCAAGGCAACTACTTCTACCCTGGCATGCTCGAATACCATCATCCAACCTCTCTATTAAACATTGCGGTAAGCTGTTTTCACAGATGGATCGAGTCAGAGTAGTCTATCGGATAACACTATCTTGGAAGATTCCCTACGAATGCTGCAAATATACAGCTGAGGTCTGTGTCATAGGGTAGCCTTGGACCGCATTAAAACCCATAATTACCAAAGGTGTATAATACAGGCTTTATCCCAGATGAAATAATCTTCATCCATCCCGGGTCTAGTGAACGTTACATTCTCTTTCTGAGTGTTCTTTCGACATTCGTTTCTGTTGCATTCAAAGCCACATTGAGATTAGGGATACTGAATTGACGGACACTGCTACTGCTAGACCACCACAACCCCAGAACAGTCGTAACCTGTTGGTCCCCTACATAGACTACAGTAGGTAAAATAGTACACTCTAAATTATACTCCCAGTGGCAAAAATCTTGGCAGGGACAGGTCACGAAGAAGCTGTATCAAATAAATCCTGTAATCAAGATTTGGCAGTCTAGTCTGTGCAGGAACCGCAGAGAGGAAGTTGTTTTTGCTCGCCTCCGCATAGGACACAGTTGTCTTATACATTCATTCCTGTTTAGGGCAGATGACTACCCTATGTGGTGCGTGCTGTTGACACCTTATTAACCATATGACATATTTTATCCGAGTGGCCACGTTATAGACACGAACATATTTTACTGCTTTTAGTTATCTGGCTGATCCTCATACACTCTATCCGACATTGAAGCATTATAGCCTTAATGGTTTACCTTTTAGCGTTTTCTATGAGCTACAAGGTAAACCAAACCCTCCTCCATTCCATGGAATGCATTATCTTGCTATTTCCTTTCTCCTCCTGAAATATCGCCAAAATTCTTCCGCACCATACTGAAATCTCTCTCAGGATCTTAAGTCTTTCACCTGTTACTGTGGGCAGGCCAGTACAGGCAACGGAACCTGGCCCACCTTCTCGGGCAAGGACTGGTACAAGGGATGAGCTTTTTTCTAATTGCTCCATCACAGCAAATAAGCCAGTCAACGTCATAGCTGCATCATAGAAGCTACATCGGTGATGGAGAGGAGGAAACCGTGGGCACCACAAATATTAAACATGTGACACGATATGCTATTAATTATTTAGAATCTGTGGACCTAAATACAAATTAGGCGGGCGGGAGAGGTTTATATTGGATTTCAGGAAAATGGGAAGTTTTCTTTTAGCCAACACTTGTTCCAGCTTTCTACTGTTTTTTAAAATGATTCTGCTATTTATTGTCTGTGGTCATTGTCGACAACAATAGTTATCGTAATATAAATACTGATGTTTTTAAATTGGCAAAGAATAAATTTTTCCACACCTAATCTTCAACTGTCTTCTTATTTTGAATAAGAAGACAGTTGAAGATTAGGTGTTGACCACGTGAGGTACGAAAGTACGGAGTTAGTCAACATATGTAGCATAGATAAAGTGTCAGTAGGTAGTAAAATTCCGAGGGTGATGGATAAAAGGAAGGATTCATCGGACTTTGATAAAGGACAGATTGTGGGTGCTCGATGAGCTGGTGCCTCGATTTCCCAAACGGCTGAACTGATGGGGTGTACAACGACCCGACGGCAAAATTGCAAAGGTCAGCGAAAGGTTAGAGGTGAGTGCCGGGTCGACGACTCGTACAGGCGGAGCCACTGTTCAAGAGTTGACTACCCAATACAACATGGGCCAAAACGAAACAATATCTGTCATGACCATGCGACGCACGTATGGACTATACCAGCAAGACGATCCCTACAGCATCTTCTCCTAACTAAGGTTCATCGGCGTAAAAGACTCGCCTGGTGCAAAGAGCATGCAAGTTGGACGTTAAAAGACTGGAAGAAGGTGCTGGTCGGATGAGTCACGTTATTTACTCCACACCGTGGATGGTCATGTACGGATTTGGCGTCAACAACATGAGGCTTTTCATTCATCATGCATGGTATCAAAAGTGCAGGCCGGTGGAGGCAGTTTTATGGTGTGGGGCATGTTTCACTGGCAGGAACTTGTACCACTGGTGCATGTGGAACAACGTATCAGTAGTCTCCGCTAATTCAATAGTTTGCTGACTCTGTACACCCCGCTATGTTACACTTTTTCCCGAATGGCGTTGGTGTCTTCCAAGATGACAATGCGCCGAGCCATCGGGCACTTTTTGTGCAGGAATGGTTTGAGGAACACAGCTTTGACTTCCAGCATATCGATTGGCCTCTGAACTCCCCTGATATCAATCCCATAGAGCACTTGTGGGACACTATGGAAAGGCATATCAGGCGTCTGGATACACCAATCTTCTCCATACCTGCATTGCTGGTCGCATTGTACACAGCTTGGTTGTCCATACCTCCCGAACGCTTCCGACATCTTGTTGATTGAATGCTACGTCGGATAGCTGTTGTACTGGGGGCAAAAGGAACTACGAAGTATTAGGTAGGTGGTCATAATTCAGTGATCACTCAGTGTATATATCCCCTGAGTGTGTTTGGGAAAGAGAAATACCTTTTTTTAGTGTTGGATTACTTTTAAAGCCTAGTAGGTCAATCAAATTCGTAAACTCCTCTTACCTTACAGAACTATAAAATTAAACCTTTGATCTCATAATTAATCTCATTAGCCAAGGTTTGATTTAAAAGATGCCATTGTTTTTATAGTAGACTAATTAGTTCTCTTTTGTACCAACTTTGTATTTGACTGTCGTAACTTTGGCGTTGTGGGTGATGGCATCCTTTTTCATAAAGTGGTTCAGTTAGTCAGTCTCGGGCGAGGGTAGCATGGTTTTTGTTCCTGGAAACTAAGGTTTTCCGTACAGCAAACAGAAAATGGACCACAGAACACACTAAATAAGAATCAATATGGTCTTAGCATTAGTAGAGTATATGATGCAAGAAAGCAAGCTTATGCAGCATCAGCCAAAAAAAAAAAAAAAACCTTCCATTTCATCCCTCAGTTCGTTCGAAATACCTGTCCAGCTGAGCCTTAAATTTATTTAGGCTATCAACTTCCACAACAAGGGATGGAAGTCTGTTCCACCAACCAACCACCCGCTGGCTAAAGGCAAATTTCCGCACGTCTATCCTACATCTGTCTTTCCTCAATTTGAATTTATGCCCTCTCAGGTGATTATTCTGAGCAAGAGGAAGAATCCCATCAGCATTGAGCATGCTCAAACCATTCAAGGCTTTATACACCTCTATCAGATCACCTCGCCGGTGCCTAGTCTCCAGACACTGTAATTCGCAAAACTTAAGCCTTTCTTCGTAAGAGCACCCCTTTGTTCCATTCACTAATCTTGTTGCCCTTCTCTGTACTCGTTCCAGCAGCTCTACATCCTTCTTGAAA
Organism: Mastigoproctus giganteus; assembly: GCF_048544385.1. Taxonomy (NCBI): domain Eukaryota; kingdom Metazoa; phylum Arthropoda; class Arachnida; order Uropygi; family Thelyphonidae; genus Mastigoproctus; species Mastigoproctus giganteus. The sequence goes on from NC_143577.1 coordinate 57,645,745, forward strand.
TGAGGCCTCCAGACCTGTATACAGTACTCAGTGTGGCCTGACCATTGCCTTATACAAGGGAATAATCACCTCCTTATCCCTGCTAGAAAAATTCCTGTATATCATTGATAAGCCACCATGAGCTACTCTTGCAGCCCGTCTGCACTGCTCAGAGAACTTCATATCTGCCTGCACAATCACCCCAAGGTCGTTTTCATTCTCTACCACTGTCAGTGTAGTACCACAGAGTTGATACATTACACTGGGGTTACTGCTTCCCATATGTAGTACTTTACATTTGACAATGTTAAACTTCATTTGCCACTTCAGCCCATCTGCTCAACTTTTCTAGATCCTGTTGCAGCAGCGTACTGTCATTAGTGTCCTTAACAAACCTGCCAACCTTTGTATCGTCTGCAAACTTCGACATTAATCTTGATATACCATCATCAATATTATTTATAAATACAAGAAACAATAATGGACCCAACACTGAACCCTGAGGGACTCCACTAATAACATTTTAGTCCACGATGAGCAGTGTCCGTTGATTTACCACTCTGTCTTCTCCCCGTCAACCACCCTTTTATCCATAGCAGCAATTTGCCTCCAATGCTATACTGCTCAAACTTGTGCAGCAGTCTTCCATGTGCAACAGTATCAAAAGCCTTTCTAAAATCCAAGTATATAATATCAAAGTTATTCCCTGCATCCAGTTCTTTTGTGACTGCATCATAGTATCCAATCAAATTGGTCAGGCAAGACTTCCCCTTAACAAAACCATACTGTATCCGAGCTATAACTGAAGTCTTGTCTAGATGATCCTGCAGTGCTTCTTAACCAGTGCCTCCAATAATTTTCCAGGAACAGAAGTTAAATTAACAGGTCTATAATTATTTGTGTCGCCCTTTGATCCTCCTTTGTGAATTGGGGTCACATTTGCACATCTCCGGTCTATGGGTACCTCCCCTGAGTCCAAGGAAGCTCTCATAATTATGGCTAAGGGTTTGCTTACTTCCTTTGCTGCCTCCTTTAATATAATTGGATAGATCCCATCCACCCCAGGTGCCTTTCTTGTGTTTATCTTCAACAATTTCTCCTCCACTTTACTCTCAGTTATTACAAGATTATCTAGCTTACTGCCAGAGTTGAATACACCTCGGGCATTCCCCTCGCTGAATAACTCCATGTGTGAATGTCAATGCAAAATATTCATTTAGTTTGTTAGCTACCTGAGCAGGATCATCAACAGCTGACCCATCGATATCAAGTGGGCCAATCTGATTCATTCCCTTCCTTCTAGAGTTTACATAAGTAAAGAATTCTTTGCATCCCTTGCCAAAGATTTCTCGTAATCTGCCTTCGCCTGCCTAACCTCCTTTGTAACTTGGTTACAGATCAACTTATATCTATCATAGGTTTCTGTGTCACGTGTTAATTTATATGTATCCCATGCATTTTTCTTCTCTGCCATATGTCTCATTAGTTCATCTGACATCCATTTAGGCCTGAATCTTGAACAATATTTCTTAGTTGGTATGTAAAGCCTAGTAGCTTCCAAGATAACTTCTTTGAATGCTTCCCATTTTGAATTTTCTGTTGGTAACGTCATCAGTTGGTCCCATTGTATAGAATTTAAATACTGTCTCAGTCCATCGTAGTCGCCTTTACGAAAGCAATAACCTTTCCCTTTACCCCTAATGGTAGTTACCTCTTTGAGTAAATCCCACTTCAGCACACTGTGATCACTGCCACCTAGTGGTTCCTTTATCTGCAGATACTTAATGCATGAAGAATCGCTACTGATGATCAAATCAGGAGTATTACTCCTTCTAGTTGCCTCCCGAACAAGCTGATGTAGAAAACAATCATCCAATAAATCCACAAAAGCCTTGCTAGTGTGCGAGTGACCAACCCACAAATTCCAGTCAATATCTGGAAAATTAAAATCCCCCATTATAAGACTCTCTGATGTACTGGCCCACTTTATTTCCCTGTACAGTTTCTTATTATACTCATTAGAGTCATTAGGCCCATAGCACACTCCTACTCCCAATTTTGATCTCCCAATGCTTATGTCACACCAAACTGACTCGACACTGCACTGTCCAGCGATGTCGACTGGCTTCACTTCCTTGGATTTTGTGTATCTTAACTAATAGCATAACCCCTCCTCCCTTCCTATCCCTCCTGTACACATTGTACTCCCCAAATTCCAGTTCTGCATTACTTATATCTGTGTGACACCACATCTCTGATATCCCAACAATATCCGCCTTTGATGTTTTGAGCAATACCTCAAATTTATTTACCAACCCCTAGCATTGGTGTAAACGCAAGTATACATGCACCTGTTCTTTTTCTTAGCTACCCTAACACAACCCATGTGTTTACTTGTACCGAAATGACTCCCAGTAGTCTCTGAAATACCCTTCATCTTGTTTTCCAGGCTTCTGCTTATTCCAATAGAAGCAGTGCAAGAATCACTTTCACCTCTGCCAGTGGCTACTGTCAATCTATTAGTCCTTGTATCCCCCCCCTTCCAAGCTTGCAGTTTTCCGACCCACCTAACACTGAAAACTCCTCAAGTCTAAAAAAACTTGAATGTATTCAGCTTGTATTTTATTTTATATTCTGTATTTTATATTAAATTTACTTATTCGTGTAGTTCTGTGCGAGGAATTAAGAGGTAAAATAACAAGAGGAGTTTGCAATGCCTACTTTTTCTTCCTTCTGGTTTCCCAACCGTCAGCCCATTCATGGTATTAAAACAATCTTTGGTGTTCCGGTGGGGGTAAACGTTAAAAAATAACTCAAAGTCGATTACTCTTCTACTAAGGAGAAATGAGTCACCCAGTATGTTTCTTGAAAACATGTTTCCAAACCAAAACATGGTAGAAGAACGGAACTTCTGAATTTTTGGATCGAATTTTAATCAGGTCTAAATTTAACAGAACTCGATTAGAGCTTGTTGGGATTTTATTGAACAATACATATCCTTACAGTATGACATAGTGATTATTTTTGCGTAGACTTAGTAGACAATTTTCGCAGACTAATTGTGATTGATTTTCAGAAGTTACTTTTGTCGGTTTTCAAGGTCTGTCATTATTTCAAAGGTCAACACAAGCACGCGTTTTGGCGTTCAGTGTTTACTCTGACGAATCGAGTCGGATCTCTCTGTCTTAAACTGTTAATCAAAACGAAGGGTTTCTCGTTACAGATATTATTGACAGATAACGAGAAAAGTCATGATGAGATTGATTGACTTCTTGGAACTTCTGAACAGGAATTCTGCGAAAGAGCGTTTGGTGGATATTTCGTAATGCCAAGCTTACAGAGCGTAATGACGCCTTAACATAGACATTAGAATTAAGATGACAGGAATTGCACAAGCTGTGTGAAAATAAAGCCATACTTTATGGGCCAGTGAAGAAGAAAGGAGATTGATGTTATGTTTATTTCCATAAAAGAATGCAGTCATTAATAATACCTCCCCGCGGCAATCACTGCCATCTTAGGGAGAAGTACGAGGGACGGTCAAGTGTTTATCCTCATCTAGAAATATTTTTTTTGCTAAGGATTTGATGTTATGTATATATGTACATAATACTAAATATGGTAAGTTTTATGTATATTTTTTTTTTATTTTTCTAGATCCATCGGTTACTGAATTAGACCCGTGAATACAGAGAGAGAGTGGCAGGCTGGGGAAGGTTGAGGTCCGATCAGAGTTATAAAATTTCTTTGGGAAAACGAATTCATGATGAGATGAAAGCTGTATAAGGGAGGATATGAGGCTGGGAAAGACAGTTCCGGTATGAGCGAATTTGCGTGCATGATGGCCTATGAGAAGGAAGACCTTCCCATTGTGGCTAAAATGGAACAGCTAGTCCTTGAAGGCTGACGTATGGCTATAAATTTTTATAGCAGATGAAGTGAATATTAGCCATGAGTTTGTTTGCACCATATTGCGCAGGGTTCTGCTCTTGTCTAAGGTGGTAGCCGGATGAGTGCCGAGATTGTTGACATCTCAAAAGCTCTGCCAGAGAGATCCTTACAACTGATGGAGAGCTTTTTAGAGAGAATATAGGTTTTTTTTTTTTTTTTTTGACCGAAATGTGACGCTGTATGACTGCTGGGTACATCACTGTAACATAGAAACAAAGCTGATCAGCAAACAAAGGAAACATTAATCTTCACCAACAACCAAAAAAGCTCAAGGTTCAACCGCCTGACAACAAAGTCATGTTGTCAGGTAATTGAACCTTTGGGGAAACCAGAAGGTCTCTGTAGTACAGAGTATTACCGAGACCTCCTGGGAAAGTTAAGAGGCTATCAAGTTGGAGACGCATGACGCTATCCAAAGGTGTCTGCCACATTGCCGACAAGGCTCCTGCTCACAAGGCTCCTCTCACAGGGGACTTTGCAATCAGGTATGGCTTTGAAAATCTGCAGCATCCACCTTATTCTCCCTTCAAACCTCTTCCCTAAAATGAAGAAACCTTTATGGGACTGCAAATTTCCGAGAGGAGGTAATTCATGAAGTGGAAGCCTGGATTTCTGGATTCACGAATCCTTAAAGAGCCTATTTACAGATGAGAAATGTGCAGTTCTAGAAGGTATCTACATAGAGAAGGATGAAATTGCCAGCTAAGTTTTTCAAATCTTTAACTCCAAATATTTCTAGATGACGGTAAATACTTACTGACCACCTCTCGTATACACTTTGATTTGATGCAAGTGAAAATTAAAACATATTTTGCGTATACGAGCTGTAGTAAGTGCATTACAAATAGTGCAAAATCAGTTAGGTATGATAAAAAATAAAATGGATCTCTCTGGGAGATTCATTTATGTGGCTTCGATTAACATGGGCTACAGAGCAGATCACCGGGATAACATCTAAGATCACGTATTTTCATGAGCATAATAGGATGCACACTATGGAAAACATTTTGATCTTATTTTCTGATTGCTAATATTTACTGACGTTTTATATATTTATATTCAAGTTAAGGTTATAAATTACAGGAAAGCACATACGTTATAAGGTCCTGGTCTCTCTGTTTTCAAAATGATAGCCCAAAGGCAAGCCCAGGTCTGAAGGAAAAGGAAAATTAACTAGGATGCCGCCCATTTGGACATCAGTGTTTTTCGTTCATTTTTATGTCGCTGTCAGCTGGAGTGATATGATCGGGTTAGGATTTCAACTGATTGAGGTTAAAACTCTTGGCTGTATTTGATGATTGCTTTACTGTAAGTGGGGAATCTGCTCAGCATCGTGTGGGATTATGATAGCTTTTGCGTCATTTGCATAAGAAATGAAATCTGAAGAACAGGGCAAGGAAAGGCTCCAACGCTACAGCAAATAAGGTCACCGACAGATCTTTTGTAAATAAGATCACTGCAACTTCTGCTGACCATGTGCGGTGCCTAAAAATTTGTTCGGGCGATTAAGATGTAAGGCTTAATAATATTCTCCATGATTTTCAACAGTTTTTATCTACAAGGTTTGCAAGTTCCAGGAGTGAGAACATTCTACGCATGTCAATGCGCGCTGTACCCAGTGGCAACTGATCTACATAACGGTTCCCCCCCCTCCCTACTAGGTCATTTGCGTATCGTAACTGGTTGGTACGCAGCCGTGTTAAGCTGTTGTTCATTATCAAGGCGTTCTCGTAGTGTTAATTGATGTAACAAAGAACGAACATTTTCTTTTTTAAATATGGGTAAAGTACTACCGAAAATACATGAATTGGCAAAAAAAAAAAAAAATAAATAAATAAATGAACGGTAAGACGAATGTTCTATCTCGCTCGCTTGATTTGTAAGATTTCGAGATGATCTGGAAGAGCTGAGTGCTGTAGAATTCGAAAATGCGTCAAAGTCCAAGAACGAGCCCAAATGTTCGCACAATGATTGTTTAATCGTTGAATGGTGGAAGAACAACCTCATATGGTTCTTGGCACCGCCGTGTTCAACAAATAGATAGTCGTTAGTTGGCCCTTGACTCCTGTAGGTGATTGGATCTGGCGTTTTGACGGAAACAGTGCTGAGCTAGATCGAGCTGTATCGACTTTTAAGTATCGTTAGGACGCAACAATAGGAGTTGATTTATACAGAGGCGAATGGCGCGCTAGCTGGATCTTCTAGTCGAAGGGGAGCCTAGGAAATGGTTCGTGGGGGTCTTTGAGGAAGCCTGCATATTGACTTCTCGCCTCCACGCTTCCTATAAGCCTGAACCAGTCTCTGTTGCAACAGGTGGCTAACGGCGTGTAGTCCTTGCTTGGTCATTTTTTTTTTTTTTTCGTTCTTCGTACAGGCCTCACGATAGTTCTTTTGACGGGAACACCCAGTCGTAAGAAGTTGTATTTCAGATTGGTCTACTTTTTTTATTTTTTTTTATTGTGAATTTTTGTAGTGATCAAAATGTAGCCTGAATCTGTTATTGGGAATTTTTTTTTTTTCTTTCCTTCATTCTGAAGGTAAGATGTTATTTCTTAATTCTCTTCCTCATTTCGTGAAATGACGCTTTTTTCCTAGCGTTGGCATCCAGCGCAAAACATAGGCAACAAAAACGAGAATGATCCGGTTGAAACTGACAAACGCTGGGGCTTCATTTGATCTCTCTCGCTCCTTGGAAGATTAATTCCAGTGTGGAATTAATTTTGACCTCCAGTGAGAATCGGTCATCTGATCCCTTCTGAAAGGCGGCGTTTGAAATGGCGTATGTCATAGGCGAGAAGGATATTAGCTAGGGATTCTTCGGCATTAAACTTTAAGTAGGGGACAAGTTGGAATCCTCTGATTAAATTAGAAACAGCAATCGCGTTTTAGGATGCTCGCCATCCACGTGATTAATTCTATTACATATTCTTTGTGACCAGGTCGCACGTAAACTAGAAAAAATTGAGCTAGAAGGCTTTGCTGTCTTGCATTCCAATAAGCTTAAATGTTATACCTACTTTCCAGTCAGCTTTAATGCTCTGCTGTACATGTGTGTGTATGTATATATATTATTTGCAAAAATCGGCTAGGAACATCGCTCAAACTTCTAAATATAAATGTCTATTATTGTATACTAGTGTCCAAAATTAAGTGATAGTCATAATCTGAGATACCAAGAAAAATGCGGTACGTACTTGCTGAAGTTATATCACTCTTTTCTGTAAAAAAGAGTATTATAACAAGACTATTATAATCAGTTCAAAGAAAAATTTTATTTTCGCGAATCATAATCGTGAGTTCATGACTGAAAACCAGCCGTACATAATATAGGCATATAACTGCTAATATAATAACCCCTGAAAGCCAAATAACTCCCATAAGGCCTCGTGGTAATAAATCCTTCCTTCCTCTACAAGAGAATCTCAGCACATAGGTTTTGGGAGGAGATCGACGTGGTAATTCGTCTTCCTAAGGCATCTCAGATGTGCTCAATTGGATTCTAATGAGGAGATCCAGATGGCTTTTCGGACGAATCCTCATTTTTGAAGTATTTCTTCAACTAGCTAACCATATGTGGAAGAGCAAAATTGCATTAACCTTACTGTCTTAGATGACATACTGATGTTAGGAGGAAATGCATTCTCCTTCTATTCGGACGAGAATACATTGAAAAACTCATCTGTTAAAGATGAGTTACTGTCAAGGTGACAATAACACAAACTATGAACCCTTTCGTATCGTGTTCCCTCCCTGAAACCTATATATAAATTGCCCTTGTTATCATATTAAATTATACCAGGACGCTAAATTTCATGAAAAAAAAATTTGGGCAATTAAGTTTATAAAATGTGGTTGCAGCAGCACTAATAGACACTGTGGAAGATACGATATTGAGGTGTCCTCCCATTTTTGTTTTCAAACAATAGGACAATAAATTGTTAGGACAATAAATTAATTTTTGTTAATTTATCTTCATAGATATGATAACACTACACTGACTGAAGGAAGGCCCTCAAAATTCGTTAATGTGATTCGGTTTGGATCCACATTGGACAATTCGGACTACTACCTTAATGTGAGACCCCGTTTTGATTTAGTTGATAACTGACTACAGCTTGAAATCCAGTGTTCTCGTATCCTTATAAGAAATGCACCGATATGCACCAGTTATTTTCATTTATATTTAATAGGTTTAAGTCCCACAGTTAGTTATGCCTTTATTTCTTACCACCTAAGATTTGTTTTTACGGCTAGTTGCACTGCTTCCACGAGGGGAAAAAACAAATCTGAAACGCACTCTGTTCTTTGTACTTTCCCATTAACTCTGACTGAAAATAGCCTCGCGCGAAACCCGCTCCGTGGACTTCATTTAATTTATGGAGTTCTAATTTATGGAGAGTATCGTAAAGTTCAGTCTATGGTAGAAAACCGCATTACCATCGTATCCACAGGACAATGTATCGTCAGTGCAATAAGTAAACAAATGCGAATTAAATATGAGTTCTTTGTTGTAATTCTGGAACTCCATGGATGCTGAAAATAGCATTTCTTGACAAGATCTATAAAATACACTCAACTATAACGGGACGTGACTGGTAGACCCGTGTCAGTGAGGTACACTACTACGAGTAACTTGATACTAGTATGAGGTGAAAGGTTTGTTCAGTGTTGTCAATATTTCTAGACTTTATCGCTGACTGGAATGCGTGCTTCCAGTGTGAGATGTATCCAGGACTTTATCTCAGTTTGTGTCATAAATTAATAGAAAAACGTGAGCAGAAAATGGTAGAAAATAAATTATTATGACTAGTTGTTTAAACAGCTTGTTTAATCAGTCAGAACCAAGGCTATAAATTATCTCTTTGACCAGTTTGTAGTGAAAGAATTATGAAAACAAGAGGTTTGTTCTACAATCGGAATTACTGCTTGTGTCATTAGGGTATTAAGGAAAATAAGCAAAAGTATTTTTATCTCTTATTCCACTTAATAATGTATGGGTCTCCCATTATTATATAAGAAAAGAATTTTTTGATGAAAACCATGCTTCTTGTTTTTTTCGATATTAAAAGAATTATTATGGCTGAATACGTCCCATGAAATCAAACTGTCAATCAATAATACTAATTTGGAATTTTGACAAGGCTGCGTGAAAAATTGGAAGGAAGAGACCTGAATTGTGGAAGAATGGTTGGATACTCCATCAAGATAACGTACCAGAACAACGCGTTCTCTGTTCGCTAGTTCCTGGCCAAGCAACGAACTAAAAAGTGTACTTGAGGGAACCCATTTCAGTCCATTTGAAGATTTTCAGAAAAAAAACACACAAAAATAACGATCGAAGTGTTAAATGGGCTTGCAGAAGGTGGCTTCCAGAAATGTTTCTGTGTTTGGAAGACCAAGGCAATTATTTTGAAGGTGATAATTTATGAAGTACAAAATATTTCACCAAACAAGTTTTGTTTTTGGTTCCGTGTACCATGGAACATGGTACACGGAACCAAACTGAGGTGGGGGGAAACAATTGTAGAATGGATTGTAGGAAGTTTTCATTTAGCTGGAGAGTTGCCAATAATTCAGTTGCTTGCACAAACTGAGGCCAAGGGTCCGAAAACCTTTCAGATTGGCGACTACAGCAAGTGAGCAAATACTTAGGTTGTTTTTGTTGTTTGGTGTAGTAAAAGCTGTGGTTCTCCCTTGCAGTATACTGGAAATACTAATTCAGTAAAAGTTGCGATATCAGGCGTCTATTGGACCAATGGGTTGCAGAATATTTTGTGTAATGCATATCTTAGTGTATCTAGCAAACTCAAGGACAGATCTAGCTTTTTAATTTGTCACTTGATATCCTCTCCTGTTCATCCTGCCACACCTTCTGTTCCTTTTTCGTCACTTCTTACATAACATGGTGTATACAGGGTGTTTCAGTTAAACGTTTCAGAACTTCTAAGAGGGGTAGGGTACATCCTGACAACTCGAAATCATATAGCAATGTGGGGTCGGAAATGCTTTCCTGAAGCGGTGTTGTACACAGAAGCACCATAAAGAAAAGAGACCGTAAGTGAGAAATCGTTTTAATAATACATGAAAAGAAGCAAAAGGTACATGGATTAAAGTAAGTGTTCGAAGTTTCTTCCACGGGCTACAATGCACGCCTCACATCTCCGACGCATGGACATCCGAACATTCTGGAATATTTCGAATTTCTTCGGCAGCTACTGCGATTCTTGCAACCAGCTCCTCAGCATTGTCAACAGGGGTGTCATAAACTAGCGATTTCATATGACCCCAGAAATAAAAATCAAGACGTGATAGGTCGGGTGACCGAGCAGGCCAACGCACGGGACCACCACGTCCGATCCACTGTTGACCAAATGTGACATCCAGGTAGTTACGAACATCTCCGCTATAATGGGCAGGGGCTCCATCGTGTTGGAACCACATTGTCTGTTGCGTCGATGCAGAAATCTGTTCATCTCTCAAAAGTTGTGGCAATACTTGCTGCAGAAAGATCAAGTAGATAGGTCCGGTTAGACGACACGGTAACAGGTAAGGTCCGATGAGGTGATCTCCCATAATACCGGCCCATACATTGACCGAAAATCGAATCTGTGCTGCACGACGTCGTATTGCATGCGGGTTCTCGACCGCCCAGATATGGTCGTTATGCGTGTTGAAAATTCCTTCCCTTGTGAAGGAATTTTCACGGTCATATGAAATCGCTAGTTTATGACACCCCTGTTGACAAGGCTGAGGAGCTGGTTGCAAGAATCGCAGTAGCTGCCGAAGAAATTCGAAATTCGCCTGGAGTATTCCAGAATGTTCGGATGTCCATGCGTCGGAGATGTGAGGCGTGCATTGTAGCCCGTGGAAGAAACTTCGAACACTTACTTTAATCCATGTACCTTTTGCTTCTTTTCATGTATTATTAAAACGATTTCTCACTTACGGTCTCTTTTCTTTATGGTGCTTCTGTGTACAACACCGCTTCAGGAAAGCATTTCCGACCCCACATTGCTATATGATTTCGAGTTGTCAGGATGTACCCTACCCCTCTTAGAAGTTCTGAAACGTTTAACTGAAACACCCTGTATATACTCTAAAAAATAAACCCAAAGAGACACCAAAATTTTATTCTTTTACTCATCATATTCACGACACTCAATACTTATTTTGATGTCGCTTTCTTAACTGTTCGCTTACGTAAATTTACCCTGTAAATACTGCAGTCTTTCTTGATCAACTTAAATAGTATAATACAAACTTGAACTTTACACAGCTGCCAGAGGAAAAAAAAAATAACCTTCGCTTAGGACCGATTAACTTATCCACGCTGTGGTAAAGAAATATTCACTTTATAAATTTCATCCGTAGAGAACCTATATGTTGGTGATGAAACGAACAGGTATTTTGCATCAGTCTTTATGGTGAGGAGAGATCGTACGAGTGATGGCGTGAAGAATGAAATTAACGGTATGGAAACTTATAGAAGATTATTAGAAAAACTTTGTAGTCTAAAGGCAAGTAAAGTTCCGGGATTTTTAATGGCATATATCCAGTAATTTTGAGGAGGCGACAGGAGAATTCATGGATCCATTAAAATTAATTATGAGAGCATTATTGGACTCGGGCGAGATTCTCCTGGATTGGAGAGGTACCAGTGTATTTCCAATACATAAAGGCGGTTCTAAGAGCGAAGTGAGTAACTACAGACCGATTAGTTTGACTTCAGCGGTAGGGAAAATCATGGAGGAGTGAATAAATAAATTTGAATACGTCTAAAAGATGTTCCGATAAGTAGCAGCTATGTTTTGTTGCAATAAAATTCACAATCTTTACACTTGGAGGACAGCGATCCCAAAATAACTTACCCACTTGGTGGGTATTGAATTAAAAACAGTACAGGTATAAAAGGATTTGGGAATCGCGATGGTGGCAGACATGAACCTCCCCGAGCAGTGCAGACAGGCTCATGGCATCCTAGCGATAATTTATCAAACGTTTGCATGGGGAGATCATAAGCTACTGTGTAAGGCAGTTGTGACGCTCCACATGGAATATTATTTCAAAGTATGGATACCGCGCCTATAAAAAGATTTAAAACCTAATGGAAAGGTCCAACAGCGGGTAACACACCTAGTGAAATCGGCAAAATGGCATCCATATGATAGATTTCGAATATGTAGGCGTGCAGCCAGGCACCTTAGAGAGGATATATTTAAGGCGTAAATGAAGGCGTAATATTCACTATTATAAACGATTCAAGAACTAGTTGCTATAAATTTAAATGAGGGGGGGGGGGAAGAGGTTTTAGCCTGGATTGTAGAAAGTTCTGCATCCATGGACGGTTGAAGTTGACAACTCCGGGAAATTGGAAGGTCAGCTGGACAGACTCCTAAATTAGGAGAAAAACGTACATATGGTTATTTTATTTACTTATTAGTTTTAGCTGGTGCAGCAAAAGCCTGGAGGCTCCTTTGCGCTATATGACTAATATTAATACATGTACGTTGTTCACTCTTAAACTTTTCCAAACAAATTTTTCCACTAGTGCTTTTATTACTAATTCATTCAGTTCCAAATCCGAATGTTCAACTTGCCGAAATAGCTTTTCTGATAATTTCAGCAATTCTGTTGTTATACACTTTAACCTCTTTTGCACTTCATAAATCTCTAACTAAAACGTTATAATCCTGCTCTCTAGATTCTAGAACACAGGAATCATAACGAACTTTAACTGGAAACTGTGCCCCCACCCATTTTTTTTTCAGTTGAAACGATACAGAAAACGCACCCATGGCAACAACTTCGTAGAGCTGAGTTGTTGCTATGATGACGTAGGTGTGCATGTCAACAAAATGTTTCCCAGAACAACGCTTATGTGTATTAATCAGAACAGGGTGACTCGTTTAATGGTTTTCATTTCGAATTAATGCTATTTAGCTTTCGCATTAAGATATTTTCCAGTTACAAAGAGGAGTTTTTGTTTCCTTTAAGATTCCTTCCGATTAAACACTACGGTTTCGACTTTTCGATTTCGATTGAGTACGTCATCCGCGAAGCAGCATTTCCGAAAAGAATTTTAAGTAATATTTGTTATTTAAATAATATACGAGCATTGCTCAAATATGAAGGAATTTTTCTTGTTACTGTTTATTATGAAACAGTTGTGGTGACATCATCTGGTGGAGGGATAACCATCTTCTATAATAGGCAAAGAAAGACTAGAGTTCAGTCCAGTACTTAGCGTCATGACTGAAAGGAAAGTAGCAAGTTCGGTTGATTTATTGTGAAGTTTATCAAACAAACTTAAAACAGGGTGATAGCTTAAGACTTAAAGCTCGGTATAATAAATTTTTATGTTAATTTGTGAGTGCTACAAAGCTTTGCAATGATTGGTCGGGAAATTATGGCTAACAAATTCCATTCTCAGCGATCTAGAAGCTTTGAGATCTGGGATGTTATCTTCACTGATTTTCTTAGGGGTGGAAGTCTATTGATGCTGATAATAATTTAAAGTTATTGACCGTTAGGGAAGGGTAAAGCCAGCAATATTATTAAAACTCGAGAGGTCATCAATCCGAAGTAGTCTGCTTCCACCACGACGATGCCAGGTATTACAGTTACAGAAACAATAAATATCTTGAGGGATTTGAAATTCCTCCCCTTTTCCTGCATTCAGTGGATTTACATGTTTAATTTTAATTAATACTATACTCACATTATTAATTACAAAGTGAACGAACACAAGCTACCCTACCATTAATATCTGGACACCTACGAATATGCAAATAACCTTTTATTTACCGGAAAACTAATAACATTTACTGAAACCTTCAGCCTTTATGATAGATTATAGTCCCTGTGAACACTTTCCACCATTTTGTTTTTTTTTGTAAATATCTTCGATATTTTTTACCATTCAGTCTTCAAAGAGGCGACCAGGTTAACTTTGCTTTATGGACAGTCTCTTCTCACACGCACTCGATGATCCAATTCATCCCAGAAGTTCTCTACAGGAACGAAGTCAGGCTCTGGTCTAGCCAGTTCAACTTTTCGACGCTCAGTTCCTTAAACCAGTATGACATGGAGCGTTGTCTTGCTTATACAGATGGGGCCTTCCCAGACGTGCAGCTACAGTGTAGGTAATCAATATTGTACAGGACATCTAGATGGATTTTAGAATTCATGGTTCTGTCTAAAACAACCAATGGTCTCGGGCCAAACCATGCAAAACAGCCACAGACATTACGCTACTTTCGCAAATTACTTTTCTTGTTTCATTCTTAATGTTTTGCGTTATAAAAAAATGAAATTTAAGAACTCTGGTTTATTGGATTAGCATTCTAAAAGTAGTACCGCTCTATTCAGAAATAAAATTATCACTAGTTCTCACAAGGGGAAGACTGGTTGTTGTTATTATTATCATCATGAAAGCGAACATCTCATTTTCAAGGTTTATTAAGGTTTCATGATTAACAGATCCTCATTCGTTTCAGTTATTTTTAGAATCCAGGGTAAGATTACCTTTCGTTTATGCTGTTCAGATTAGCTTGTCTCGTATAAAGAGCTGCTTTCTTTTGGCTCAGATCTTATTGTCCGTGTTCTCTGAAGAGTAGAGAAATGGTATAAATAAAAATACGACTGTGGTTAAAATACGAGCACGATTATTTAATTATTATTATTTTTTTTTTTTCGTGGACGCATTTTCATGCCAAAATATTTTAAGGGAAATCGCAGACAAACTCGAAAAGAAATTAAACTGCCGCATTTAAGCTTAATAAGAAAATATTTATTCAATTATTCATAAAAGAAAGATAAACTTCTAGAAAAACCAGCGATAATTTGCAAAATCTGTTTTGCATAGATAATTTGGCAAAGTTTTTCAAAAGAAATTTGGAACTCGCCAAGTATCTATTTTGTTATTAATGTATTTTTTTACTTGATTTTGTGAGGTCGAAGAGACAGAATTCTGACTTATATAATTCGATGGTTGTTATGCATTTATCAGTCTACGAGAAAGTTTGGGATAATGAAAATTAGTGCTCAGGAAACAAAGACCACGAGGCGTAGTATGTCTATAAATTAGGTATATTTCTTGATCGGCTTGACTGTTTTGCTAGACGTGAACCTGAGTTTTTGGGATAAAAGTAAAAAACTTTCGCTCGAAATCGACCAACTTGGTCTATCTGTGGAAGTTCTAGATGAACGAGTTGGTCTTTTTCAGTCTTGATTATTCACGCTTCTGCGGAAACGCTTTTATTTTGCTGTGACTAGCAAAATTAAGATTCTGATCCCAGATAAATCCAAAGTTAGTATTCAATATTTCTCATTGTTTTGTTCCTGTCTTTAGACAGAAACTTTAATTTTATTGAACCAAGTTTGAGGAGATTCTTGCTCGTTATATGCTAGTCTGATGCCCTCTAGGAGTTTTTTAAATTTTCGCGTGTACTGATAAAGTTTTAAAACCGATGTAAACGTAGCCCTGCACATTGTCCCTTGTGGGAGATATCTCTTGACTTATGCTGTAGCCATTTTAAGTAATTTTTCATTTTTAACGGAGCTTTCGATATTATTACTTATTTCTAACGTCCAGAAGTGAAATATAATTAATTTAAATTTAGAGAGAACGTTGAATGCATAAATAACGCATTTAATAAAAGTTTAAAAGGGCCAATTAATCTTTTTCCATTGCTAGAGTACCCCACTCTATTGCAATGAATATCTTGTGATTTGCAATTAATATCATTTCTTTACATCAGATGAATCTTATTAGCATGAGAATACGGATTGTCAAATTTACTGAAGAGTTTTTTTCTGCCTTTTAACTCGTCACTATTCTATCCCTGTTTTTGTTTTTCCGAGGACTCAAATATAATCGAATTTCTACATTTTGGGTTACCTCTTGCAGCCAAAATATACTGCCCGACAAAATTTACAGAACTCTTGGAAAACTTGTGTAGCTTGAGATGAAGCGGTACAAAATTTGTTGTGGTTGTGTACCATAGAATAACGATGACATGAGGAGACAGCGAGAAACTTCAGGCATAAGGGACATTTTATAGGGGTTGTATATTACAGAAATCGATACAAGATGCTCGAAAATCTGGTCACTTGAGATCAGTATGGCGTATGATCCCCTCCAACGGCTAAACAGGCCTGCCAGTGGTGAACCATATTCCATATAAGGGCGTCTAACATTCTTCGGCAACAAATCCCATTCTTCCACTGGCGCAGACCTTAGCTCAACGCGTGACTGAGGAGTTGGTTGTCTGCGTGCAATGTGACGCCCAACGGCGTCCCACAAATATTCCATCCCATTTTAAGTCTGTGAGCGTGCTGGCCACGGCAGTCTTTGGATATCTTCACTTTCAAGATATTCTTTAACTACTTGAGCTCCACTGGCAGGCCGACCGGGCTAGCCGAGTGGGTAAAGTACCTGCCCGGCAAGCCAAAGGTCGCGGGTTCGATTCCCGCCTCGGGCTTGGATCAAACTACTGCAAAAACCTTGGGAGGTGCAATATGGCCACAGAAGCCGATGCGCCAACAACTACCAAATCAAAAAAAAAAAAAAAAAATCCACTGGCAGTGGCGTTGTCCTGCATGAAAAGAAAATCTGGACCAACTGCATTTCTAAACAGTCGCACATAGGGTTCGAGAATCTGTTCTCGGTATCTGTGCAGTTACGGTACGCCTATCAAAGACCTGAAGAGGGTGCAGCCGTTGATCATTATTCTGCCGCACACGAGAACACCGCCTCCATCGTAAGTGTCCCTTTCTTTGTTGGAGAAATGGTACTGAATTCCTCTTTGTCTCCAGATGAAATAACGTCTAGAATCTGTTTGTAGGCTAAAACGGGACTCACTAGAGAAAAGAGCTGTACCCCATTTCTCAGGGCTCTAAGTTGCATGGTCTTGGCACCAGTTTCTACGCGCTGTGCGGTGGTTCGGGGTTAATGGGATATAAATCACTGGCTTCCTTGCGTCAAGTCCACTTGAACTGAGTTCGGTTGGAAATGTTTTCACCTGCGGCCCCAGCAACATCAAGAGACAACTGATGACAGGACACCGTAGTGTTACGTCTTGCTGTTAGAGCCAAATAGCGGTCACTTCTGGTTGATTTAGCCCTAGGGCGATCTTAGCCAGCTCTTCTTGCAATGATTCCTGTCTTCTGAAACTGCTTCCATAGTGCCTAGACGACACTGAGTGACGCATTAAGCCAAAGTGCCACCTCCGCTGCAACTGTCTGGCTTCAAGTCGTCCAATGGCTCTCCATCTTGAAGAATCATTTTTATGGGCATGAACAATTTGCATGACGTGCACCTCTGTAAAGTGGTAGATCGATTTCTGTTGGATATTCGGAATTGGAATACTATGATGCCTATTATATCAAATATTCACAAAAAACATTTTTTGTTTTGTTAATTTTATCGAGCAACCTATTAAAATACTAGTGCGAAATTAACTTGTAACAGGTTACAAATGACACATGAAAACGTGTATAATTTTTTACAGATACGTACGACTGTCACCGAGATATCGTCAATATTTAAGTTTAAAAACTTAATTACAAGTTAAGGCTGGAATTGCATACAATTTTACAAAGAGGAAATAAAGGATATTCTCTAGCGCAAATCGTTTCTTCTGAAGATGCAAAGGGTGCCGAGTTTGGTAGGAGAATGCTACTTGATGATAACTAATCATCACAGTTACTTCGCTCCTTTCCTACATCAGAAACGTTTGCTGTGCTATATCTCAATGAATTGGTAAGTGTTCCTGAGTAGTCCTTCCTGTACGTCCTTTACAAAATTTGTACGCCGCTGTGACGAGTGCCCTATAAAGAATAACTGTGTTGGATGGAACATGCTTTTGAGACTCACTAAATTGTTGACGATAGTCCAGAAGTCTCGTGTGGCCTTTTCTCGGCTCACCAAACTTGGGCATCTAATAATACTTGAAACTGAGGGTGCGTTTACGATCCGTGTGATCAGTTTTGATAGCAGGTGGAGATTTACTGCTGATATCTGTATTTTATACGGGTTGGAGTGGGGAATCGATCTAGAGATTCTGAATGGTTGACGTACCTCAGGATCAAGTATTCTAGCCCATAGTTATCTGGTGAGCTGTGATTGTGCAGTTGAGGGCCAGATAATGATGAAATAGAATGGGATCGGAAAGAGGGGTCTCTGGATGTATTGTATCATTAGTGTAGGTTCCCTCACCCCCACTTGCTCTTGCCTAATCGCCCACGTAAGGTCAGGTCCGTGTGGGAAGAAACTATCTTCACCAAAGATATCGAAGAACCGGAAAGAACCAAAGGCTTCCAAACAATATCCATATTTTAAACTTTTAACGATATTTGAAAAGGCAATATCCAATCTTGTTCAGCACTGATTTCATCACAGGTCTCCTCTTGCACAGGGTAGTTCAAGCAAGTTGATGGTTGTGGATCTTCCCTGGACTGCGGTGTACCAGTGGGGACTCCTGTGAACCTTGCTGCAAACTGTTTGCACTCAATAGTAAGGTGCGGATGAACATTCTTCCCGGATATAAAAGCTGCCTATGATAGCTTGACATTACCATCTCTAATATATATACTCAGAAGATACTTTACGTCAAGGGAAAGTACTGGAAATCATTAAGGATATCATTAGGCCTAGTCACCTCTTAATGTATACAATTGATAGAGGGCATTGTATATGGTTAGAGGGGTACCTCATTGGAGCTTAAATAATTCTAAAGAAACTGTATTTGGTGATTTGCGCGCTTTTCTGCACGTAGGAAATCTGCTTTTCATTTTTGAGATTATGAAAAATTGTCGTCTTCATAACAAGTGAGATCCGGAGATAGGGCCAAGAAACGTTCCAGAGACGCCGCAAACGGGGTCGCCGAGAGGATCTTTCTCTGAGGTACCCTCTAACCATATACAATACCCTCTATCAATTGTATACCTTAAGAGGCGACTAGGCCTAATGATAGCCTTAATGATTTCCAGTACTTTCCCTCGACGTAAAGTATCTTCTGAGTATATATATTAGAGATGGTAATGTCAAGCTATCATAGGCAGCTTTTATATCCAGGAAGACTATGTTCAGCCGCGCCTTACTGTTGAGTGCAGTTTGCAGAAAGGTTCACAGGAGTCCCCACTGGCACGCAGTCCAGGGAAGATCCATAAACTTGATTGAACTACCCTGAGCAAGAGGAGGCCTGTGATGAAATCAGTGATGAACAAGATTGGATATATTGCCTTTTCAAATATCTTTAAACGTTTTTAAAATATTGATATTGGTTGGAAGCCTTTGGTTATTCGATATCTTTGGTATGGTTGCCTCATCCACGATCCGATTAAAGAGAGGCAGGCGAGAGAGTTAAGGATGAAAGTGCTGCATACTTTATCAGAAATTATGATAACACAAGTCTTGTCCCACGATAGCTTTATTTGTAAGGCATTAATAATTTCCTTCAGGGTCTTATGAGCAATCTTAATCGTTCATAAAGAGTCTTCTCGGCTCGTCTGTAATTGTTCGCAAAGAGTCTTCTTGCTTTACTCCTTAGGAAATTCGCTCGCTTTCTTGTACAGTGGGATTGTAGTCGAGAGGTCCCTTTTTTTTACATTTCCGATATTATTTTTTTTAGTTGAGTTGAACTATGCCGAAGTGGGGGGGGCGAATGCAGACTACCTTAGATGCCCCATCAATACATTTTTAGGTTTTCGGCGAGGTGAAGCTTCTATAGATTTTGATTGATTGCAACCCTTCCCAGTTATGCTCATTAAGTGACTGATAATTATTATTTATTCAAGTAAAGAAAGGAAAAGTTACATCCATCCCTAGACAGCAAACATTTGATAGAAGGGTAAACATCTATAATAGATTAACAATATATACATTGAGTAAAAGTATGGCTAGTTTTATGATCTTAATATGAAAGATTAGTTTGGTTTTTTTTTTTTTTTTTTTTTCCCTAACTGCCTTCTGTTCTGGAATCATTTCCAACTGGAAAACACCTGAAAATGGATAATAATGACTGGAACTTTCTGAAACAGTAAGCTTTAATTTAATCTCTTGAAGGTTGTGGAAGATTAGGTCAAGAGGCTGGTCCCCTCTGGAAGGCGGAATTCCGAGCTGACGTTGGGTCATACGGGACAAGTTGAAAGACATCTAACTAGGGACAAGTTTAAAGCTCCTAAAATTAAAGTAGAGCAATTGGGTTTCATAGTGCTCGCCATCTATGTGATTAATTCTGTTCTGTCTTCTTCAGTGTGATCAGGTGGTATATAAACTGTACAAATTGGAATGGTGGACTGGCTTTTTCAAACATAACACAAATCGCTTCGTATTTGTCAGATTTGATGTTGTGTGTCCCAGTACTTTTAAAGCCATTGAAATATAAAATCTAAACTCTTCCCCCTTTTCTGCCGTCTCTGCATCTGTATTGGAATTTATATGGGTCGAGAGGAAGAAAAAAATCGAGATTCCTATCTTTTGAGAGTCAATTTTCGGTTTGGCATTTAAATCATAATCCTCTGTAAAGAGCATAAAGCATATCAAGAGGTAAATTTTAACTATACTGCAAACATTTTGGTAGAAAAATGTGAGAGACGTCACCTGTGCAACTGAAGACTTCTTTCACTTTCGTAAGTTCCCCGTTGATTGCTGTCCTTTGTGGGGCCTTTTTGTCACATACCAGTCATTGTCAATGAATAGCCAAAACGCTAGGAGGTCAAAATTTAGCATCAAGTACATGACGCCTTTTGCTAGGGGGAGGGCAGTGACAAAGAACGAGGAGTATGAAGGATATCTTGTTTTAAATTTCGAACATCAGACATGAATCCAAGCTCATTTCTAAAAAAAAGCAATGTTTTCCTTTCTTGTGTTGGCGCAGAACCTTGAAACGAAAAATTTGGACTTGTTTCAACGGCCTCGATTTTATATACAGTACTGAGCCATTCCGTTTAAGAGGGAGAGAGGAACTCTCATCCCCAACCCTGTCAACGGGGGACAGTTGACCATCTCTAAACGAGATTTGGCGTTTCTTTTGTTTTGGCTAAAATGTGGATCATTTTCAGTGGAAGGTTCAATTTAATTTTTTTAAGGGAGGTTTCTGCAGGTTTTTTTTATTTTGTAGTTTGAGCAATGGTGGAAATCTTAGCTTTTTTCCTTTGTGTTCTAAATGTTAGGACTGTTGTGCGCTGCGCTGGTATCATGATTTAAATGGCGGTTGTCAGACAGCCATGTCGTACGTTTCCTGACTCTTTCTCCACTTATGTGTATCTTTTGCACCCTTTCATTGCTGTTGTGAATTTCAGGGATTGGGCAGGTTTTATTCATTAACCTTATAGCTTCCTGTTTCAGATTGTTGTTTATATTCGGTAATTTCTCAACTGGCGGCTTTCTGCCAAATTATTTTGGAGTAATTGCCTTTTAGCGATCTCTTGTTTGATGCCTTTGGGCTTATCATTTAGGAAGTTTCCCTACGGAATCACTCATTTCCAACCTATCCAGAATCTCTACTAATATGAATTTTTAATTTTTTTGTTTTCCTTTTCCTGGTCTTTTGAATGTATTAAATCACTTTTCTCAGTGATCTGTGCATTGGTGATCTGTTTACCATATTTGAATCGACTCACTACCTCTGCCGATGCCTTCTGTAAACCTTTTTAGTGCGGCTTCCATAAAGCACATGTATAAACTTTTAAATTATTAAAATTCACGGAGCACCTCATACCCAGGTGTGTACCGACTTGCGCAGTCTCTTATTATGATGGTTGATAGTTTTAACTCATAGACATCAGGAAGGGTGGAAGATAATTTCCAATTTAACGAGTGAATTTTTCAAAAGTTTTTCTGCTTTACTTTTTCCTTTAATTCATAATTTTCTCTTCTGAATTGGTATAAATCCTTTTTCGTTTCCTGCATATAGCAAGATCAGATGACTACCTTTCCCGAGGACGCCTCCGTAGCCAGGTGGGTAGGAGCAGCAGTGCGTAGCACACGCTTCTTGATTAGACCGGGGTTCGAGCCCGTCACCACCAAATAAGGAGGATGCGTAAAGGTCAGGGAATGAACACCGCATATCCCCGGAGCAATATGGCCTTAGTTGCTAATGCTCCTAAAAACCAAATAACAAACAAACTTTTCCCGAGGGTTTTTTGTACCTTAGCTTACCGATATTATCATAGTGCCATTTGATTAATTTCCATGGGTTTTTGATCCAAGTTTCATTGAGGTATACGAAATTTCTGGAATAACTTCTACAGCAGTGGTACAGTGTAATTTAAAAGTTATTTTTGTCGTTAAATTAGTGTTGCTCAACGGTACGTCACTGAAACCTAATCGGTTAACGAATTTATCACCTTAACCCACCAGCATCCAGCTCTTAAGTTATCTTGAATCTTCTCACTTAACTACATGGATTCCACAAGCAACTGTAAGCCCACCGATTTTCAAAGAAACACATGAAAAAACTGAAGGAATGTAAGCATACCCTCCCTTAAGTTTGTTTAATCTTCACCTCCCTGCTTTTTAAAGATAAATTTTTTATATTAAAATCACACTAAATTAACTACCTCCTTGAAGTTTAGCTGTCATTTCGCGGATCACTCTATATAATTATTGCGTTTCATTCTATGCCAGCCTTCTATGGGATTGTTATGCGATGTTCTACGCGTATATGCATTCCAAAGGTGTACTAGCACTGTTGGATTCACCAGCCAGTGGAGAACAAAATAATCAAACTATACGAGTATATAATTCGTAGGAAAGTGAAGTAAAGTGAAGAATTAGATGAGAGTGCTGCCTACCATCTTGACAAGGCATGTCTTCGTTTTATAATATTCGTTAACTGTACCGAACTGCTGATCCTTCCTTCCTTCATAGGCAATTTCATTAAAATGTAAATTGCGAATTACTGTGTATTTGAAATCTTAGACAATTCTTCTCCTTATAGGTCCTCCCGGTTAGGGCAGTGGTTATGGTCACTGTCTTCACCGTGTGGAAAATGAATAAATTTGATTACCGTCTTGACTTGAGTAACTTTCATCGGCGTTTTTTTTTTTTGCCCTCCAACGTGGCCAAGTTAGCCGGCCTCTGGCTGTGGTTGCATGTTTTTAATCTCGAAATTTGTGTTTAGCCAATATGCTGTATCGATGCCTCATGTTTAGTTGTTTTGGAGCTTAAGACGCACCTTCTCCATTTAAAATCTAGATATGATTTATTCGGATTTTAAGTACAATTTTTTTTTTTTTTGATAATGAGTTACTTGAAACGAGAATTTCCTGTTTTTATAACTTTCCGGATATAAACAAGAATTGATTTTCTACAAAAGAGACTTCTTGGATTAATTCAAAATGCTTGAACTGTTGAATACTTTGCAGTTTCTATCACAGATAGCCAACACCGCAATCTTAAAACTGTAATCGATGAACCAAATTTCTCTTCAATCGTCCATTGTACTTTTGTTCACCGAAAGTTTATTCTTTAAAAGTAGTCCTCGAAAAAAAATCAATTTTTTGGAAAAATTGAAATGTAATTTCGATAAGTGTCTTGTTTTCATAACTCTTCAGTCAATTCACTATTGATTAAGCTGTTAAGAAAATAGGGCACCTCACACAATTTGTCAGATACAAGTTCGTTAATGTCTTGTTTCCAAAGGCAGGCGATATTTCGTAGTTGGCGCTGCTTTTCAGCTTTGAACTGTTATGGCAAGACATATTGTATTTATTAATTTTTAAGTTAGGTTAGTCTATCTTTATGCATGTTTTCGGTGCCTCCTTCAAAATAAATAGAAGCCTAGTATTTACATAAGTAGTTTGTATTATTAATTAAAAAGTTATTTTTGCTCTTTAGGCTTAACTGACTTTCTCTTAGTAGTGTAAATTGAATTTTTGATGGCTTAACTTTCCCTACTAACGAGGATAGAACTGAATCCGATGAATTGACAGTGGATAACTAATAAGCCAATTATCTTTAAACCTGATCCGTGTGGCGCACACGATTGATTTTAAATTGATTAGTGTGTGCTGAAGACGAGAGTTATATTAGGAACTGTAAATACTTAATTGCTGACATTTCAATTTAAGAGATTGCCGATTATCTTCTCAACTGGTTTAAGTTCTCGTTTCAAAATTATTCCTTAATGGAAAATATTCTCGTGGTTTTTATTTGACGCAAATAATTGACCTTAATGCATAATAAATACTGCCATTTCTTTAAATGGCAGAATTGGCCATGGTCCAAGGATGTGAATGCCAAATGGTTTTTTTTTTTATTGATCGTTGGTCAACAAAGGCACAATCCGAACCACTACTGCAACCCAGCGTTGTGCTTAATTTTAACTCCGTGTGTAGTTCAACTGATGTAAACAGCCCTTTTCTAACATGTTATCAGCATATAATATCCCGATTTTTTTCTTTACTTGCCCAATCCATACAGGGCAAGGAAGCCACAGGCTTTGGTTACATCGTCCAAAAAAAGGTGAAAAGTAGATAATACAAATTATGTACTTTAAAAGCCTGTTGATAGTTGCCGAGGTAACTATCCAGTTGACCCCTGAATTCCTTCAGACACCTTCAACTATCTGTGGAGGCAACTTGTTCCAGTAATCAACAATTCACTGGCTAAAAAAACTTCCTACAAGTTAGTCAAACCTCCTCCCTTGTAATTTGAATTTATGGCCCCTAGTTCTGGTGACTAGGCATCTGGGAGGTGATCTGATTGAGGTGTATAAGGCCTTGAATTGTTTGAGAAAGCTCAATGCTGATGGATTCTACCTCTTGCCCATCTTAATCGCCTGAGGGGACATGCATTAAAATTGAAGAAGACAGTTGAAAAATAGATGTGCGGAAATTTGCCTTTAGCCAGCGGTTAGTTGATTGCTGGAACAAACTTCCATCGGTCGTTGTGGAAGTTAATCGTTTAAATAAATTCAAGGAGGAACTAGACAAACTTTTGGAGCGAGTGAATGGATGAAATGGAATGGAATTTTTTTTTTTTTTTTTTTTAATTTTTATTTTGCTGATGCTGTATAAGATTGCTTTCTTGCATCATATGCTAATTCTTTATAACAGCGAAAATTCGCTTTTGGCTTTCTTCCCTAGCTTTATCTTCCCGCTGATATGAAACGTTGGCATCCTCAAGACAATTTGTCGATGTCTTCTGTTTTAGTGACAAACAAGAATTCTTGAGATCTGCCCAAGCATTATTTTGTCTCGTCGCATATCAGCAGATAAACGCGTGTTTATATTACCCTTCGCTCCCCCTAACTAGCATTTTTCCCTCAAATTTAAGGTAACCTCAATGATACTGGCAAAATCCCTTGTATCATCTTTGTATCTACAAGACAGAAGCCTTCTACCTACAAGGTGCACCCGGCGCTGATAATATTCCCCCCCCTCTCACCCCAGCTAGAGCCTTGGAGTCCCTCAAATTTTGAGTTAATCCACAAGGTTTTCGGTATATATTAACCCTCCTGTCATGTCTGGCAGAACTTGAGAGATATACACATTGTGACTTAACACGCGGCATTTTAAAAGCATGGCCCTATATTTATGCAACAAATCATTAAGTCGCATTCTTTTAACATCGTTAGACCCCCACATAAATAATAAAGCTCTCTTCACCCCTCTTAAAATCGGACAATCTGTTGGTAACGTCATCGGTTGTTTGCTCCCGGCAAACACATCCTGGTTCTTGTCCACCTATTTTTATTACAAAAAATGTTACCAGTTTCCTTGGCAATAACCCCCCAATAAAACTAATTTGTCCTTTAACTAGAGCAGTTTGCAATTGACTATTCTATTCCGGGACCGAAATCGGAGGGGTATTCATCGCTTGCCAGATCATGAGATACTCGAGTCCCTGAAGAGCTTCTTGTTACATTTGTTTCTGGGCAAGCACTTATTTCTTCAGTGAATCAAATTATACTAATGTCTCAAATTTTAATTTTAGATTTGCAAACTCTTTACATCGGGTCAGTTGTCCTCGTACCGCTGTCGACCCCATATTTTGACAGAAAGGGAGCACAGAGCGGTTAATTGCATTGCGAAACAAAACTTCAAATACGTCATTGACTTTCTCGCATATATTTTGTGGATTTCTGCTGCTTATAAAAGAGCAGAAATTCATAAAGGCTGAACTCCTTCAAAGTGGTTTGAATAAACTTCGTTGGTGATGGGACAAGTGGCAGTTACATTTTAATGCTACCAGATGTAAAATTCTACATTTTGGAAATAACAACCCAAGAATACACTCTGGGGGAGGAAGGATTAGAGTTAAAGGATCTGTGTGTTAGTAACTTGCGTGTTATGATACCATTAAACATTAAGTTTACCATACAGCGGAAGGTGATGGCCAGAAAGTCGCACTGCATTTTACAGCGATCTACCGTTCTATTGCATCTTGGGAGGAGGGAGTGGGTTATAAATATGACCTTTTATTGTAAGGTACGCAGGTACCACGACTTTACAAAAGCCATCAAGTCACCATGCCAGGAGTTGCATTTGGAATGTTGTGTGGAGGCCACATCTAAGGAAAGACGAGATTTGTTGAAAGTGTCCAAAGATGGCGACTCGTTTGGTAAGAAAACAAAGGGAGGAGCATCCATATGAGGAGAGACTGGACGATTGACCTCTGTAGCCGCAAAGGTGCACCACGCGATTTGAATGACCGTAGTTCAATCCATGTGGCTACTGAATACGGTATAACGTGATCATATTATTTCTATCTTGTGAACTCCTGACCTTGTGGTCGTTCCAGAGTATTAACGGATTTATTATTATTTTTTTTTATGTGGATTGCAGAACTTAGAAACTAGGCATCTGGGAGGGATGTTACTGAGGCGTATATGGCAGGAGGAGAGAGATAGCGGGGAAATTCCCCATTGAAATGGGGCTCAAAAGCCAGAGTATGAATGCAAACTATTGGTGGAAACAATTGGCTGGACTTCAGGAAATTTGGTTTGGTTAGTGTTATCTGTTACTGGTACAGAATATAATCTGGCTGAATAATATAAGAATGGTTATAGTTGTGTAGACAAGGTGTTTTTTTTTTTTTTTTTTTTTGGCTGATGCGGAAAAGGTCCGGATTCCTTGCATTTTTGTGGCCTTTACCAATTGTAATACTAACTCATCTCTCCTATATATGAGTATCTTTTTGAGGTTATCATGGAGAGATCCAGTATTCCTTACATTTCGAAAGTACAGCTCTAAAACGTAACCTTCTAGGAAACACCCAGATTAGTTGGCGAATAATCTCGCTGCCAGGAAATGAATGGAAGGAGTCCGAGTAGCGTGTATGCAGAGGGAGAGCATCTTATGTCAGGGATCTGGGTATCTTCTTGTTGTGTATGTTCTAAATACAAACATTTTGTACAAAATACTCTTTCCCCCCCCTCTAATTTCCTTTATCCACCACGTGCATTACGAATAGTCAAATTAATAGAACAAACTTATCTGCCAAAAGAACCAAACCTCATTCATTTCACAGAAATATTTAGTCTCAGTTCACTCTCAGCGCTGTCTACTTACAATCTATCAAGTCCCACTTGCTTTTTCTGACCGAATCCTAATTATCGGTTGCTCCGATCATTACTCATCTCCGTTTTCATAATTATTCCTTTTGCTTCAAAGGCGGTACTTGTACAGATGTCTGCTCTGATATTCCTTCTCAGAGACTTTCTAATTTAGAATCCTCCTTTTGTAATCACTCTGAATTCTTTGACTTCGTCTATCAAACTTTCTCCTAATCTAACTTTCCTAACAGTGAGGTAATTTTTCATGGTGGTTTTTTTTTCACAACTCAAAGTAAGTTCGGTTTTCTAGTTAAACCGATCCAGCTGGTCGAGATGCTGAGGCTTTTTGCAATTACTAAAGACCTCGCTCAGCTTGTCCATTTACATACAAGAATACACCCAACAGTCTTGGTTTTTTTTTTTTTTTTTTTCTCACAAACAACTCTCCAAGGACACGGTCAAAGTCAGTGGTCCACTACGCACCCCATATCGCAACATGGTGGTGTTTCTTTTCCGGTGGAGCTTTCTCATGACCATTCTCAGCCTCAAGCCATTGTTTCGCATTACAAGAATGCTAAATGGAATGATCGGTGAGACTCCTATTTTTATTTTCCTTGATTACATTGCTGTTTTGTCTTCTGATCCCAACACTTGCTCAGATAGTACTAGTGAAATTATTCTTGTAGGGATGTCTGCGCGAGTAGCATGATAGTTATAATCGCCTTCCTCTTCACACCTAGTAGAAAAGGCCTGGATTCCAATCCCTTCAGTGAGGCGAGAAACTTTTATGGGCTTCATTCCGTGGACTGAGGTAGTCTGTCTCAGGGGTGGAGTAAGGGCCCCCCTCCAAAAAGCTCGGGATTTTTCGTGACAGAGAACACATCCAATTTATGGACATATGGTACTCATGAGCATATAAGCTAGTTCTTAAGTAGCCCTAATGACTTTTAAAATTCTTGTAGGGATGAAATCTTTCATTTTGCATACTACCTTTTTTAAAACCTCGTCCTTTATCTAATTTTTTTAATAAATTGGCTAAGCCTGTTCAAGATAACGTTGCGTATCGCGATTGGCTTACATTCAAATCTTTAGGTTCGTTTTCTACATGGACTGAAACTCGCACAGTTGTAAATATTAATTATCCAAACTTAATTTATAATAGGTTAAGAGTACAAAAAATTTCTTATTGTCCGAATGCAATCGAACATTCTGATTTCTTGCTAAAGCTAATGGACTCTCTCTCTCTCTCTCTCTCTCCACTTATACTCCCACCTTTTGTTAAAATTTGATGGCTCAATTGCACCATCAGCTTAAGAAGATAATGCCGATTTACTAGCATACTAGATTTCTTAACACTTGTACTGACGATCTTGGTAAACTCCTACAATATTCCAAAATATTACACTCAGTTCCTCCTGTAGCCTTTTGATACAAGGATGTTAGAAGACTTCTGAACAATCTTGATGCCAATAACTCAACATGTTCCGAGTGCATTTTTCCACTTGTTCTCAAAAGCTGTTCTCCTGATTTGTGTCTCCTTTTTATTTTCTTATTCTGCGGTGTTTGGAAATTTGTTCATATTCAATCAGTTCCTAAAAAAGGGTGACAGATTACTTCTTTTTTTATATTTAGGCGTATCAACAACTTAGGTTATATTGTGCCACATTTAATCTGTCTGTAAATTACGGGTGTTCTGTGATGGTTTTCTGGACGAATAACCAGAGTTTCTGGGGAGGAAAAAAACATGCTACCCTCACCTGACACCGAATAATTCAGCAACGTCAGGAAAAAACTCGTAAATTCCTCGCGTCATTGATGGGATTTGAACTAAGGTCTTTTCCACTCGGTTTGTTGAGGACTCTCTTCTATTCAATTATCGCCCTGTTGCATTTACCTTTTTACTCTTTCCAAAGTAAAGGCGAAATCCATCAAACTCTTCAACTGTTTTGATCATTTCCGTGTGATCAATGATTGCCAATATGGATTACGTCAGTGCCCCATACTATTGATTTACTGGTTTATGTTACTTCTCTTTCGACAAATTCGGTAAAAGCATGAAACTGAAACAGTTAATCTTGACAATTTCTGAGGCTTTTGATCGTGTTTGGCATAAAGGTCTTCAAAACAAGCTTCCCACCTTATGGATTGTCGACTGTTTTTTGCAATTGTGTATCCAGTTTCCTTTCTAACTGCTCCCTGCGAGTGATGGTAGATGCCTCTCGGACTTCTAGCTTCACAAATGCTGGTATTTCCCATGGTTTAACTTTTCCTCTTGTATGTTAAAATCCTTCTTTCACTGGCTGGAGATACTATCCATAGTTTGTCTGATGATAGAATACATTCCAATTTGCGAAACGTCCATACAAATAGATAGCCCCAACTTTTGAATTCCACCAGCGAGTTCTTAAATGACGATCTCTAGTAATTCTTCACTGGAGTAAAGAAGACTGATTCCTGTCTTATTTTTCGCCAAAAAGGGTCGCTGCACCTTTGTTAGTCTTCGATGACACTCTGATCTCTAAATAAGATCACATATCTCTGTGAATGATTACCCTCACTTCGGTTATTTCTTGTGCATAAGCACATCACAAATATTGCTTTCGCTGCATCAGAAAAATATGAGGTTTCTCTTTCGATTTCGGCATGTTTTCCTAAACAACTTCTTACTCTGTACAAATTTAAAATCCGCCCTAACATGAAGCATTATATCCACATATTTGATGCATCCAAAACATTTCTCAAGCTTCTTGACTCCATTTAAGAGCAGACATTCGGGTTAATTAATGACTGTCTCTTACAGAGTCTCTCCACTCCCAGTCTCATACACGTTCAGTTTCTACTGTATGACTTTTCTATAGGTACTTCTATGGGCACTCTGATTCCTCAGTCCGAACACGTACCTCAACCAATCGGCATCTATTCACTGGCAAATCCAAACTCGTAAAACCAACCTTTTCTTCTTCCTCAATTATTCCTTCTACTTCGGTTTGATGGAATAACCTTCCTTCACACTCATTTCTAGAAATTTACAATTCTAGAAATGAGTGTGAAGTCTAATATATTTGACTTAAACGTTTGACTCGTGGTAGATGACTCATCAACCGGTGCAATACCACCACTTTGCTTATTGGAGGCTTGAAGTGGTGGAACCCATGTTCAGTCTGTAGAGCTAAGTTCCGGTCAACCCTTGCCCATCTCTTCCATCATGCAGTATGAATGATGACTTTTGAGGTTATGATGAACATCATGGCGAGATCCGATCTTCCTTACATTTCGAGGGTACAGTTCGAAAACGGTGTTCCCAGGCCGGCCGCTAGTTAGTACACCGGACCGAACCTGTTGGTAACTCTCTAGGAGGCTTCGGGATCAGCTAGTGTATAATCTGGCTACCTCTACTCTGCCAGATAGTGACTGGAGGGAGTCCGAGTAGTGTGTATGAGGGAGGAATTGTCGAGGCCACGTTAAGTCAGGAATCTCGGTATATTCTTACCATGCGTACGCCATATCCAAAAATTTCATTACTTCATACAGCATGACCCCCCCACCTTTTCTTACTATTGAATATACCATGAATTGTCAAACTAATACAGCAAGACTATCTGCGAAAAGATCTAAAGCTCCCAAACACTTCCTAGTTCATTTTCACAAATATACGTGGCTTCAATTCTAATCTGAACGATGCCTACTTGCACTCTGAGAAGCCCCATGTACTTTTTCTGACATAATCTCAGTTATCAGTTGATTCAACTACTGCTCATCTCAGTTGCCCAAATTATTCACTGTATGATTACGTTTCGATATTCCCTATCAGAGAATTGGTAATTTGGAATCTCCTCTTTTCGATCTTCTCTGTCTTAAAATCTCTCTACTTCATTGTGTCAAATTCATCTGTTGTCTCTACCGTTCTCCCAACTCCACTAATCACTTGGAGCTCTTTGATTTCCTCTCTTTGCAACTTGACTTTCTCCAGTCCAACTTTCCTAACAGTGAGGTAATTTTCCTTGGTGATTTTAATGTTCACAACTCCAGCTGGCTTCAGTTTTCTTGTCACACCGACCCAGCTGGTCAAGATGCTGAGGCTTTTTGCAATTTCTAATGACCTTGCACAGATTGTTCATTTACCTACAAGAATACCGGACAATCCTAAACACACAGCCAACACACTTGATCTTTTTCTCACAAACAACCCTTCTAAGTACACGGTCGAAGAGAGTGGTACCTTAGATCACAACTTATTGTCTCTTCTCCAGTGGAGCCTCTATCTCATGGCTATTCCCAATTCGTATTGTTTGGCATTACAAGAATGCAAAATGGGATGACCTGCGAGATTTATTTTCTTCTTTTCCTTGGTTGGAGGACTGTTTCAAAACATCTGATGTCAACATTTGCTCAGATCGTGTCAGTGAAATTATTTTTGTAGGAATGGAAACCTTTATTCCACACTTCACTTTAAAATCTCGTCCTTTATCTAAACTTTGGTTTTCCAATAAATGTGCTAAGGCTGTTCAAGAGAAGAATGCTGCATATCGTAATTGGCTAGTTTACAATTCTTCTGTTTCATTTTCTGCCTACACTAAAGCTCGCAACAGTTGTAAAGCAGTCATTAAGCAGTCCAAACTAGATTTTGAACAGGCTAAGAGTAGCAAACTTGCTTCTTGCTCTAATGGTAGCCGAGAATTCTGGTGTCTTGCTAACGCTATTGGCTGCAACATTTGCCCATCTCTGTCAAAACCAGATGGTTCTATTTTCACTTCAGCCAAGGATAAAACTAACCTGCTAGCATCCCATTTTCCTTCCAACTCATGTATTAATGATCTTGGTAAAACACCTCCCACCATTCCCATCACTCTACATTCAATGCCTCCTGTAGTCGTCCGTCAAAAGGATGTCAGATGGATTTTGACGAATCTCGATGCTAAGAAAGCTCCAGGTCTTGATGGTATTTCTCCACTTGTTCTCAAAACCTATGCTCCTGAACTTACTCCTGTTCTTTGCCGCCTTTTTTCACTTTCTTATTCCAAAGGTGTTTTTCCTTCTGCTTGGAAATTTGCTCATATTCAGTCAGTTCCTAAAAAGGGTGACAAGTTTCTCCCATCCAATTATCGTCCCATTGCAATTTCTTCTACTCTTTCTAAAGTGATGGAGAAATCAATTAACCGCCAACTCTTAAACTACCTAGAAAGCTTCCGTCTGATCAACGATCGGCAGTGTCGATCCACTAGTGATATTCTGGCTTATGTTACTCATTTATGGACAAATTCAATGGAAAAGTTTTGGTGAAAGAAGTTGCTCTTGACATCTCAAAGGCTTTCGATCGTGTTTGGCATAAAGGTCTTCTAAACAAGCTTCCATCTTATTGTTTGCCAACTGTTTTTTGTAATATCTCTCTCTCTCTCTCTCTCTCTCTCTCTCTCTCTCTCTCTCTCTCTCTCTCTCTCTCTCTCTGATCGCTCACTGAGGGTGTTGGTAGATGGATTTCTGTCTTCTAACTTCTCCTCTAATGCTAGTGTCCCCCCAAGGTTCAGTTCTTTTCCTCTTGTATATTAATGACCTTCTTCCATTCACTAGAAATCCTATCCATAGTTTTGCCGATGATAGCACATTGCATTCCACTTCCCATTTTGAGAAACCTTGTCATGCTCAATCAGCTTCAACTTCTCGAAAATCTGCTACCAATTCTTTAAATGCCGATCCACTGGTATTTCTCCACTGAGGAAAAGACAACTTAGTTGATTTCAACCCTTCTAAAACTGTCTTGTCTTCTATCTTGCAAAAAGGATTCTTCTGCTCCTATGCTTATCTTTGGTGAGACTCCGATTTCTAGGCAAAATGATATCTCTTTTGGGGATTACCCTGACTTCTAATCTCTCTTGGCACAAGCACATTACAAATATTGTTTCCTCTGCATCTAAAAAACTTGGTTTTCTCTCTCTCTTTCGGCGTTACGTTTCTTCCAAAACAGCTGTTCATTCGGTACAAATCGCAAATCCGCCCTGCCATGGAATATTATTCCCATATCTGGGGTGATGCCCCCAAAGCCTCTCAGGCTGCTTTATTCCATTCAGAAGAGGGCAGTTAGGTTAATTAATGATTCATCTCTAACAGTCTCTCTCCACTCGCTTTCTCATAGACGTACTGTTTCTGCTGCATGCCTCTTCTACAGATACTTCCATGGGCACTGTTCTTCTGAATTGGCTTCTATAATTCCCGCTCTCTCTTTCGAAACAGTCTGAACACGTGCCGCCACCAGCCAACATCCATTTACTGTCTAACTCAACTCCAGAATCAACTTTTCATCTTCCTCGTTTATTCATTCAACTGCCGTTTTCTGAAACAACCTTCCTTCATACGTATTTCCTGAAAATTAACTTCTACAAAAGTTAAAGTCTAATGTTGACAAATATCTTCTTTCGTCTTCTCAACCCAAGCACGGTACTAAGTACTATTGGTTCTAATACCTCTGGTGTTTTCATTAAAAAAAAAAAAAAAAACAACTTAAAGGTTGACTATCGCATATGGGTTGTAGGTTGACTTTTCAACCAACAACCCATAAAAAACTTCACATTCAATCGTTGTATCCATAAACTTACCCAATTCTTTGATTTCCCATAAGGGATATCAAAAGTTTTTTTTGTTATATAAACTTATTCATATACCATAATATCTCGCATTGTCCCAAAAGTATTCTTGTGATCTCTTTCCAAACTCCCTACACACGGACATTTTCAAAATGTTGTCTAATCTATTCTTCCTAATATGACAAGTTCCATTACAAAGATAGTTTGCCAGTGTTAAACGTCACACGTTAAACTCTCCTGTTTCTTCAAGGTCTACCTCTTTCAAGTTTCCAAATATTTACTTTTATTAAGTAAATATTTGCCAATTCGTTATTCTATATACATATTTTTTCAGATATGTTGCATGGGAAGGCTAAATACACCGTGAATTGTCAAACTAAAAGAACAAAGTCCTCTGCGAAAAGATCTAAACTTCCCAAACGCTTTTCATTTCACAAATAAACGTCATGGCAGTTCAAAACTAAATGATTTCCATTTCCACTTAATCTGCCAAACTCTGTATACTTTTTCTGACAATCCCAGTTATTGGTTGTTCAACCACTGCTCATCTCAGTTGTCCAAACTTATTCGCTGTATGACTACATTCGCTTCAAAGGTGGTATTGTTGATATGTTGGTTCTGATTTTCCTGTCAGAGACTTAGTAATTTGGAATCTCCTCTTTTCGATCTTCTCTGCCTTAAATATTTCTACCAAATTCTGACAAATTCATCTATTGCCTCCTCCCAACTCCACTAATCACTTGGAACTCTTTGATTTCCTCTTTGAAACTTCACTTAGTTCAATCCATCTTTCCTAACAGTCAGGTGGTTTTTCTTGGCAGAAACTTCATTTACCTACTAGAAATACCAGACAATCTTAACTACGCAGCCAACACTCTAGACCTTTTTCTCACAAACAACCCTAAGTACACGGTCGAGGTGAGTGGTCCTCTATGCACCTCAGATCACAACATGGTTATGGTCTCTTCTCCAATGGAACCTTTCTCTTGTGGCCATTCTCAACCTCTTGCTATTTGGCATTACAAAAATGCAAAATGGGATGATCTGCGAGATTTCTTTTCTTTGGTCGGATTACTGTTTCAAATATTCTGATGTCAACGCCTGGGTGAAATTATCCTTGTAGGGAGGGATCTTTTATTCCTCACTCCGCCTTTAAAATCTCGTCCTTTATCTAAACCTTGGCTTGACACTAAATGTGTCAAGGCTTTTCAAGAGAAGAATGTTGCATATCGTAATTGGTTTGTTTCCAAATCTCCAGGATCATTTTGTGCCTACACCAAAGCTCGCAACAATTGTAAAGCAGTTATTAATCAGTCCCAAACTATATTTTGAACTGGCTGAGAATACAAAACTTGCTTCTTGTCCAAATGGTAGCTGAGCATTCTGGTCTGTTGCCAAACGTATTGGCCGCAACATTTACCCACGTCTGTTCCCACCTCTATCAAAATCTGATGATTCTATTGCCACTTCAACCAAAGAAAAAGCTGATCTGCTAGCATCCTATTTTTCTTTCAACATAAGTTTTGATGAACTTGGTAAACCACCTCCCACTATTTCCAGTACATTCAATTGAGATGCCAGAAATTTATCAAACTCTAACATGGAGCTAAGTGATTTTGTTGAAGTTAAACAAAGAAGGCATCTAGGGTGGATGGATCTATCCAGTTATATTAAAGGAGGCAGCAAAGGAAGTAAGCAAGCAAACCTTAACTGTAATTATAAAGCTTCCTTGGACTCGGGGGAGGTCCCCATGGACTAGAGATATGCAAATGGTCCCCCAATTCAAAAAGGGCGATCAAATGGTGATACTGATAATTACAGATCTGTTAGTTTAACTTCTTTACAGGGAAAATAATGGCGTCACTGGTTAAGGAAGCGATGCAAGATCATCTAGACAAGACTGCAGTTATAGTTCAGACACAGCATGGGTTTGTTAATGGGAAGCCTTGTCTGACAAATTTGATTAGATATTATGATGTGGTTAAAAGGAACTGGATGCAAAGAATAATTTTGTTATCATATACTTCAATTTTAGGAAAGCTTTTGATACTGTGGCACATGGAAGATTACTGTACAAATTGGAGCAGTATGGCATTAAGGGCAAGTTGCTCCAATGGATAAAACGATGGTTGCGTGGGAGAAGACAGAGTGATTATCAATGGACACTGCTCTTCATCAACTAATGTTATTAGTGAAGTCCCTTAGGGATCGGTGTTGTGCCCATTGTGGTTTTCGATATTTATTAATGATATTGATGAAGGTATATCAGGATTAATGTCTAAGTTTGCGGACGATGCGAAGGTTGACAGAGTTGTTAATAACAGTAATAATAGTACGCTACTGCAACTGGATCTGGAAAAGTTGAGCAGATGGGCTGGGAGGTGACAACTGAAGTTTAACATTGATAAATGTAAAGTACTGCATACGGGTAGCAGTAACCCCAGCGTACCGTATCAACTGAGTGGTACTACACTCGGGGTAGTGGAGAATGAATAGGATTGGGGATAATTGTGCAGTCAGATATGAAGTTTTTTGAGCAGTGCAAAAAGGCTGCAATAGTAGCCCATGGTATCTTGTCAATAATATCCAGGAATTTTGCTAGCAGGGATAAGGGGGGGGGGTTGTCCCCTTGTATAAGGCAATGGTTAGACCATACCTTGAGTACTGTATACGGTCTGGAGGACTCATTTTAGAAAAGATGTACAGAGAATGGCAAGGAGATTGAGTGGAAAAAGGGTTGGTGTTGTCAAGAAA
Source organism: Mastigoproctus giganteus (assembly GCF_048544385.1). Classification (NCBI taxonomy): domain Eukaryota; kingdom Metazoa; phylum Arthropoda; class Arachnida; order Uropygi; family Thelyphonidae; genus Mastigoproctus; species Mastigoproctus giganteus. The sequence continues at coordinate 57,682,511 of NC_143577.1, forward strand.
GGTTTAAGTTTTACAAATTGCAGCTTCTGGACACTAGGCATATGCGAGGTGATCTAATTGAGGTGTATAAGGCCTTGAATGAATTGAGTAAGCTTAATGCTAATGGGACTTTTCCTTTTGCTCAGATTACTCACCTGATGAGGGGGCATAAATTCTAATTGAGGAAAGACAATTGTAGAATAGATGTGTTTCTATCCAAATTCGCCTTTAGCCAGCGGGTGGTTGATAGTTGGAACAAACTTCCATCTGTTGTAGTGGAGGTCAGCAACTTATTTAAGTTCAAGCAGAACTAGACAAACATTTGCAGTGGATGGATAGGTAAAATGGGAAGGTGTGTTTTTTTTTCTTTTTTCCGGCTGTGTTATATAAGCTCGCTTTCTTGCGTCATATGCCTCTACTAATGCTAATACCTCATCTAATCTTCCGTCAAAAGGACGTCAGAAGGATTTTCAATCTTAATGCTAAGAAAGCTCGAGGTCCTAATGTTATTTCTCCAGTAGTTCTCAAAATCTGCGTTCCTGAACTTACTCCTGTTCTGTGTCATCGTTTTTCACTTTCTTATTCCAAAGTTGTTTTCCCTTTGCTTAAATTCTCGTGTCCAGCCAGTTCCTAAAAATGGTGACAAATTTCTTCTATCTAATTATCGTCCCATTGCACTTTTAATAAAGTAATGGAGAAATCAATTAACTGCCAATTAAACTATCTAGAAACCTTCCACCTGATCAACGATCGCCAGTCTGGATTTCGTCAGTGTCAATCGACTAGTGATATTCTGGCTTATGTTTCCCAACTATGGAAATTTTCAATGGAAAACTTTGAAATTCAAGCAGCTGCTCTTGACGTTTCAAATGCTTTTGATCGTGTTTGGCATAAAGGGTCTTCTAAATAAGCTTGCACTTTATGGTTTGCAAACAGTTTTTTTGTAATTGTGTATCCCGTGTTCTCTCTGACCGCTCACTGTAGGTGGCTCTTTGTCTTTTAACTTCTCTAGTAATGCTAGGTGTTTCCCAAGGTTCAGTTCTTTCTCATCCTACTCTTTTCCTCTTGTATATTAGTGAGCTTCCTCCATTGACTGGAAATCCTATTCATAGTTTTTCTAATGATAGGACATTGCATTCCACTTTCTACTTTGAGAAACTTTTCCTGCCTATACAGCTTCAACTTCTCGAATATCCACTACCACTTCCTTAAATGCTGATCTCCATAAAATTCTCCAGTGGGACAAAGACAACTTAGTTGATTTAAATCCCTCTAAAACTCAGTCCTGTCTTATATTTCGTAAAAAAGGATTCGTCTGCTCCTATACTTATCTGCGATGACACTCCGATTTCTAGGCAAAATCTCTTTTGGGGATTACCCTGACTTTTAATCTCTTCGCATAAGCACATTGCAATTATATTGCTCCCTCTGCATCTAAAAAAAACTGAGTTTTCGCTCTCGGCGTTACTTTTCATCCAAACAGCTGTTCACTCTACAAATCGCGAAGGGGCAGGAGCAGCAGTGCGTAGTACACGCTTCTTGATTAGACCGGGGTTCGAGCCCGTGCCCACCAAATACGGAGGATGCAGAAAGGTCAGGGAATGACCACCGCATATCCTCGGAGGAATATGGCCTTAGTTGCTAATGCTCCTAAAAACCAAATAACAAAGAAACAAATCGCAAATCCGCCCTACCGTGGAATATTGTTCCACTTGTGGGAAGCGCCCCAAAACCTCACTGAGATTTCTAGATTCCATTCAAAAGAGGGCAGTGGGGTTAATGACTCATCTCTTAGAAAGTCTCTCCACTTTCTGTCTCATAGACATTCTGTTTCTGCAGCATGCCTTTTCTATAGATACTCCCATTGGCACCCATCCTCTGAATTGGCTTCAATAATTCCCGCTCTGTCTTCCAAACCAGTCAACAACCTTTTACTGTCCAACTTTAAACTCGCATAACCAACTTTTCTTCTTCCTCACTTATTCATTCAACTTCCGTTCTCTGGAACAACCTTCTTTCATACGTATTTCCTGAAAATTACAATCTACAGAAGTTCGTCTAATATCAACAAATCTTCTTTCATCTTCTCAACATTCAACCCATGCACTTGGTACTACCGGTTCTAATGCCTTCTTTTATTTGGCAAAATTAGAATTCTAGGCTCCAGACTGAGCGAAACCCATTTATTGGCTCCAGCACTTCATTTTCATGGACAGGTATAGAGAAACGGCAGTCTTGCCTTTTTATGCAAAGGATGTTTTCCATGTGTATACATACTGACTTACGATGTTTGATGGAGTGGTATGATCGCATTTTGCTGTTATTTGCATTACACCACCAGAAAATAAAAGCCTTCGATCGTCTCCCTTATTTTCTCTTTGACTCCTTGCGGTTTCCTAGACTTAAGGAGCATTTTTTGGATATTTCATTCAAACGAAGGGTTTATGCATAGTGAGACGGTATTCTAGAGAAGACTTCCCCCCCCCCCAATTTAAAAGAACTTGAGCACAATTGATAAACGTGCATTGCAATAAAAGAGGATAGTGTTAAACACTGAAATAAAAATTTTCTTTTTTTTTTTATTTTAAGTTTAGTTTCTACGAACTTTTCTACATTATACGAAATTTTTAAACCGAGCTTTTATATTGTCCTTTTAAAGTAAGTTATGACACTGAAGTATTCCGATTAATGATGACTCGAAGGTGCTGACCATTCTTCTTGGACGATAGTCCGGTTAAAAAATATTCCGTTTCTTTCTCTGCGATCAGCAGAGTTAATTATTAGGAAGTAAAGGAATTCACCAGAAAGAACCAATTTAAGTTTGATTGCACGTTTTGTTCCATGTCTATGAGACACGTGCATGTCCGAAACAAGGCTCCTACTACCTTTCCATATATAAAAAAAAAATTGGAACTCCTGAAGCAGTTTTTGTAAATTCTCTAAGATAAGTGCCGATAAACTCAGAGATGGTGTTTTTTTTTTTTTTTTAGTCACCACAGATTAAGCAGCTGTTCAAAGATCTTGGGGGGAAGGAAAAGCTTTGCGTAATTATAGGACAAAAGAATAAGAAGTTGTTTGTTGTTATTTGGGAGCATTAGCAACCAAGGCCATATTGCTCCGGGAATATGCAGTAGTCATTCCCTGACCTTTCCGCATCCTCCGTATTTGGTGGGCACGGGCTCGAACCCCGGTATAATCAAGAAGCGTGTGCTACGCTCTGCTGCTCCTGCCCACCTGGCTACGGAGGCGCCCTAAGAAGTTGTGATCAGCTTAGTAACCAATTTCACAGTCCCGGGTTGCAATATGAGTTTGATATGCCATTCTCCACAGATCTATCTTGCCTATTTTTCCAAGAACCTTGGTACGTTTTGTGAAGAGCCAAGGTGGAAGGTTCCTCCAAGAGAACTTGAAAAACACCCTCTTCTCCCAAAGAAGTGAAAATCCATCCATACTACAAAAATGATTGTTGTATTATCTGGTCTGGGTTCGAATCCTCTAGAGGAGGAACTTTGAAGAACGCTTTCTTCTTTGGTATTAGGCGAGAGTTGAATGGGTTCCTCCCAGAAACACGGGTTTTTCATCCCAGGAAACAAAAAACATGTCGTGCTCGCAGAGAGATACGACGCTAATTCTAACCAATCCAGTTAATTCTTATAGCTGTGTATATCTTCTACCTATCTTTCAACTCGTGTGGTAACTATGGCTACTTAAATATGACTAATCTCCGCGTCCTGCCATAATCAATCTTGTTGGCTTTACATTACCAGGAAATAAGAAGATACGTGGTGCCAGTGTCGATCTGATTTGTTGTTGGCGGATTTGTTCATTCCATGAAAGTTGTAATCTGCACCTCTGTTCATTCGCAGATGACCTCGAGACTGATATTCCCTCTAACCTGTTTGCATCGAAATATTATTTTCAGAACAGTATCTTATTACAGTCGAATGTAATTCGCTTGAAAGCGCTGAGGAAGAATACATATTGGGGGTTCCATTTGAGCGAATAATTACTATTCGTTTGTTAAACTTTATTATATTACTTAACGATCGAGTTCTCTTATAAAATGTTAATGGATGCATTTGACTCTTCGATCAGTGTATTATTGTTTGGGTTCATCATTCGGGGAGTTATTTTATACAGCGGAGCCATTATGACTATTCAACTATGTACAACTGAACTCCTTGCTGAATGCTCTTTTATTAAGGGAGTTTGTAGCTTTTTAGTTGACAGAAATGTTGACGAATTTCTAGAGGAATATATCCTTCCGCAAATGCACGTGGTTTCACTTTTCTTTTTGTTTTAGTAAAGATATCAAGCGAACAGCAGCCGCGAGTGACATTAATAATCCATTCATGGTGTTTTGAAAAGAAAACAGGAAGCTTCTCTGAGTTCTCCTTACCCTTGGATCGCCAGCTTGTCAAAGAGAGCCTATTAACATGGGTTGTTTGAAGGCCACATTCCTTTGAAATTAGAGTCGACGACCAAGACGCCGATACTGGACGGGTACACAGCGAAAACGTATAACCCCGTCGCGCTCTACAAAGTGTTTCTGCGCGTTCTTACTCCGATCCTCTTTCCCCGTGTCTCCTTCCAACACCCTCTTCTCGTTGTGAAGGGACTTTTTTTTTTTTTTCCCTCAAATTTTTTAAATCTCGGTGTAAATAAGGTTGATCTAATTTTGCTTTAACGGCCGGATTGGTTTACCAAGTGGGATGTGTGTAAAAGGGGTCTCGCATGTTGTTGGTAAAAAGAGAAGGAATGGCTATGACGAACAAAGGACGTTTTGATCGACTTTTGTTGGTCTCTGTCATCGCGTGGTGGAGATGTGGGTGTTTAGGGGGGCAGGGTTGTATACGGTTACTTAAGAGAAGTGCAGTTGGGACATTACCAAAGCTTCCTTGCATATTCGGCTTCGGTAATGGGCCCATTAAGCGTTTAACGTAATACGATGAATATTACCCCCCCTCCGCACGTACTGCCATCTTGGATGGAGCAATAAGATCTATATATATGTGACACACAGCATGTAGGTCACGCATGTGGATTCAACGCCCAATTTACCCTTCTTATCTTCGTTCTGCTCGCTGAACTTTTTAATGACTAATAAAGTTGCTAATCAAAGGAGTTATAAAAGTGCTACGATAAATAGAAACTATTCAGGGATTCGGTGTCCCGTTTCTTGCACCAACACAAGTGTTATGTTATACCTAAGTTTTCTCCCAGCATTGGGAGAAAAATTTGTTTTTTTGTTTTAAATCCTGACATGCGTTTCGTGACCTCCTGAACCCGTTGAATTTTAATGGCGTTGAATTTAAAAATTCTAAGTTATCGAGCCAGAAGCAGTCTTTAAAATAATCATTCATAGAATTGTTTCTATTTGAAGCACCACACAGAAAAACTAATTCTGTAATAAGCCTTTTGGGTGCACATTTTATTTTAATAAAATGCTACTATTTTTTTATTATTTAAATAAAAAGATCTTCCATTCTTTAAGATAATTGAATAAAATTATTTTATTAAAATGAACTAACTTTTATTAGGACACCTTTTTGTTAAGGTTTCTCTTTTAATAACTTAAATGGCGAACAACTTTTGATTGAACAAGTATAACAGGTTGACAATATGCAGTGTTTTGCATTTATTGTCTTTCTTGAATTTGGAGATTCTGATTCATTTTGCATATCATCGTTAGTTCTGAGAATTGAGAAAGAAAAGTAAATATGGAACAATACTATATTAGATTTATTAACAATATTTTCTATTCTCTAAATAATAAAGCATTAACCTTTGCTACAAGCAAATAAACAAAATCACAAATTAGAAAGGTTGATTAAAAATATACATTTGAACGTCCTTTGTCTTCTGTAGTCGGTGTGATCATTCCGAAAACCAGATATAGTTGTCCTCATAGCTTTATACTACTTTCTTTACCACCACTTTACTTCTTCATTTACTGCACGTCCTGGTGGAATTCGGTCTCGATGCTCGTAATTAAAATCACCCAGATTTGGGCTAGGAAAAACAACAAAATCCAGTGAGTGTGCTAGTAATGAGGCTTCATTGACATTGTGCATTCCATTTTTTTTAATTGTTAATAATCTTGTCAACCAATTCTTCGCGATTTTCATTCTTAATGTTATAAAGAATGCCATTCAATCCAAGGCGAAACGTGCATCAAGGATTTCGTTCAGTATCAGTAATTTTGTCTTCCAGTTCCTCCGAAGTCAAAATTTGCTTAGTTTGTGTACCATTAAATGTCTACTTGAGGATCCAGTGCTTTAACAAAATGTTTGGTCAGTCTCATCTTGATATAGGTGCTGGAAGCAAGAATTGGTTTATTGGAGCCGAGGGATTGTTTACTATTGTTTGCGCCAGGCTGCAACTCAGTTCTGGCAGACGATTGTCGTCTGCAGCGCTGCTGTCCCAGAGGCAGCGAAAGCAAAGGAACTTAACGAAATTATCTTAAACCCAGAAGGAACCCCATCATTTTGAGTTTCCCCTTAAATATCCCAATTTAATCTGGTTATACATGATTTCTAATATCTCCAATTCTTGTTGCTCACTCCCATATCAAAGATATGAACAGAATAGGTGTGTATTATTCCCGTTGTGAGCAACGCGGATTTAAAACTTGAACTGTCCATGAAAAAAAGCCACTCTTCTAGACTGCCATCAATTTCTCCATAAAGGCGAATCAAATCAAAGTACAGGGATTCCGCAACGGTGCAAAACATGCGTAAATAGAATGTCTTTTTTTTCTCCTGTATGTGTAAGTCGTGTAGCTGAGATCCAGTAGAATGAGATGCCAGAAGCTCTGCATTAAATTCAGTTAGATCAAGTCTCTCACTAAGTCATCTCTAATTCTTTCTTCTTAAGGGAATTATGGCGCTTTACCTGAACAGGCTTCAGAGGAGTAATTTCAATTATGCTGTCCACCGAATTCATCATTCAGTTGTGATGACATTTTCTCTGGAAGATAGATTGGGAATTGGCAGATCTTCAATAGAGGATGGTACGTTGGGATACATTATAGTATTTCGATCCTCAGTCTTTGTAAACTTTTCCATGTCCATCATACAAGAGTAGTTGTCATGTTTGTGGGCTCTCCCTCACTAAACAATCCCTTCAGTTTAGCTCTGCATCTAACAAAGCAGATAAGAAGTGCCCACAGTTTGCCTTGCTCATCAATAAGTATTCCAAAATTTACTTTATGCACTGCGAAACTTGCTACAACTAACGATGTTATACTTCATCTGCTTTGAGCTTATTTATTATTATTATTATTATTAATATCAATTTATTTCCGAAGAAATGTCCTTTTACAGCTATGCAGCTAGAGGACATGAGTTATATACAGAGAAAAAACATAAAATACAGACATATGCATTGCATACAGAGCCAGATACAATATACGGCCTTAAACAGCCACGGGTGAAGATACAAAAACATAAAGTTATAACAAATACAAAAACATAAAGCTACAACAAGTACAAAAACATAAAGTTACAACAAATAAAAGTGCATCCGGATACATCGAAGCGTGGGTATTGCGGTATCACAGAGAGTCCACCTAGAGCATGACTAAGGCATACATGTCTGCAAGAATGGAAGATCTGTAGGTTCTGTCCTTGCAAAGTTTCTCAGCGTCTATGGCTAATCTGTTAAATATTTGGAAGGAGTTGTGTGGAAACATATTGTCCAAGGAGGACATGCTACGCAGCTTCGATCTGTATGGGGAGGTGTTGGATTGGCATCTTCTCCTGTCGGACGGTCTGGCGATGATATCCAAAATATCGGGTGACCTCAGTTTTCCGGATAGAAGCTGAGAGAGGGTGAGAAGGTTCCTAGAGATGATGTGATACCTCCAAGGAAGCGTATTAAGATTGGTGACCAGAACAGATTTTGAGATTGTAGGTGTTAGCCCGGCAACCCTATTTAGCCATTTCAATATCCAGAATTCCAGGGAGAGGAACCTGGCTTGGTATGATGAGGGTGCTGAGGACCATATAGTCGAGGCATATAATGGGATTGGGAAAATACAACGAAGAATGTATTTGATGATAAGGTCCGGGTTATGGAAGTTGGAGATCTCTTGTTTTACTGCCCATAAAGCCGAATATGTTTTCGTTCGAGTGGCATTAAAGTGAGGCAAGAAGGTGAGGTCTTTGTCCCAGATGATACCCAAATCTTTATGTTGGGTGACTTTTTTAACTAATATCCACACTCATAGCAAAACCGGTCTGGATGTAAATTACGACTTCCCTACAAAAAGGGAGGAAAACTCGCTTATTACATTACTAATACAGGCCCTTACACAATATCACAGTATTGTACAAACTTGTGATTTATATAAATGTCCCACTCAACCTAAAACCTTCATTTGCCAAAATATTGACACTAGAGAAAACCGGTAGTGTTGGATTCGGCACATAAAATTCATATAAGAAACATCTTAAATATGAAAATAAACTTTTTAGTAACATTTTATGCAATCTCATACTAAGTAAAATCAGCATTTTTTCCAACTTTGTTATTATGAGAGTCTGACGTTATTAATTTTTGAAGTATGCATGGCTGATTTTTTTTTTCACTAATTACTGTATAATGTCACCACATTATACAGTAATTAGCGTATGGGAAGTTATGTTTTTAGGGTAAAGTGAATTATTTGGGCTACAGCAGTAGTCGTTAGTTTTCCTCATCCTGGAATGTCCCGATTCCAATAAAGAGACACGCAGAATGCATGTAATTTTTTACTCTCGGAAACCACTTACTAAAGCAATTACATCAGATTGTTTTTGCTTCGTTCTGATTTTGGTTCACACGGGCTTTGAGTGTTGGAGGTAGAGTAATTAAGGATTCAAGAGATGCTAATCTTTAATGATATTCAGGTTTCTTTGCTTTGACGCCTTGAAGTATTTTAATTATTATGCCGGGTGCGCCTTGACCACATTCCCAACGTTGCTAGTGGACTCATTCTCAACACTCAGCTCTTTCTTTGGGGATAAAAATGACTCCACTTTTCCTTGGAATGCCGAAGCATATTTTGAAGAAAAGCTTTCGTTGTCTCGATCTTACGTCATCAAAAAAAAGGAGAAATCCGGTGTTTTGGTTTTAGAAATGAAATTATAGCTATTTAAGGACTGTTAGAGGTTTTGATCGTTTCCTCTGGTATTCAGAATTTTCTGAGGGAAGTGTTTTCGTGCCGAAGCAAGATTTCTCTCGTCTCTTTGTTGCCAAACTTTCTTCAAGCACTTAGTTTTCTTTTAGGTTGCGTTGTAGGCCTCTGAATTCATTGCTTGTTCTTCCTTGTTGTCCAGCTGTGGCCACGACACATCTTTGAACGCCAGCTGCTCTGTGCGTCTGTTAGAATTTTCCAAGTAACCGGAAAAGGAAAAGTTAAAGCTTGTATAGTTGGGGGCACCTTCGCCTTGGTCTACTGCATACCCTGCCCTACCATTAATATCCAGACACCTGCATATCTACAAATAAACTTCATTTACAGGAAAACTAATGAAGTGTGCTGGAAATCTTTTTGCCTTTATGATAGCATTTAGTCTCCATGGAAAACCAATTTTTTTTTAAATGTCCTGCGATATTTTCCGACATTCAGCTTTCAAAGTGGACCAGTTCAACTCTTCTTGTTGGGTAGTCTCGACTTCACAACTCGAGCAGTATGACGTGTAGCTTGCTGATACCAATATGGGTCTTCTCCGACGTGCTCCTACAACGTAGATTGGTTTCCAATTTGCATTTTAAAAATATGCAGCGCCTATATTTTTGATGTATTGTTGCATATATTTTTAAACATCCTGAAAGATCGAGTTTTCCCCCCGGAGATAGAATCACTACTATGAGGCCGGTGCCAGAAAAGAACCATAAAGACCCTTCAGACTTTCGGCCCATATCGATCAAGTTGTTCGCTACTAAAACTCTTTGAAAAAGCCACCCTCCTGCTTTAACCCAACAGTGTTTTGCGCACAGGCCACCCCACCTCCATACCGTAGTACAAAGAAGATCCGCTATTACTAATTTGTTGGAAACTCTCTTCAGAGTACAAGCTTTAAATAAAAAGGCTCAAATTGATATCATATTCCTCGACATTAAGACAGCTTTTGATAACGCTTCCTTATCTGCCATTGAAAATATTTTAACTTTCGCATTGAAGACAAACAATTACAGATTATCAAGACCATTTTGAAGCCAAGGAACCTAATTGTACAACATCAAGAATTCCATGCAGAATACACTCTCACTTGGGGAATCCTTCGGGGAGGTGTTTTATCAGCTTTGCTTTTCGCGGCCGCCCTGGAACATTTTCTATCGCAGAATAATCGTTGTATTTCATACGCCGAGCGAACTAGCCCTTGTGTCAGACGTCAATTCCCACGCCAACGCCCAGCTTCATGAACTGCATTTTTACTTAGGCAAAATAGGCTTATGGCTAAACTTTGACAATCAGCACAACTGACAATATCTAATAAGAAGATTAAAGAACAGAAATGAGTTATCTATAAATGAAGAAAAAGTCAGATTATGAAAGTCAGCACGTACACTGACCTTGGAGTGACGTGGGATGTGAGGGCCTTACCTTTTTAAAAGGCACTTTCAGAACACTAGATCAGAAACTCTAGCTGCCATTTGGGCTGTAAGACAGGAGATAACTTGAATTCGGAATCAACAACTAGTGACCCAATACATCCAAGGATGTATTGTTCCTGTTTCCCTCTGCCTCATTATTTGGTCTTTTGCCCCAAAATATTAGGAAGTTTCTCAGCCTGGAATACTGGGTGCTCCGGTGGTTGAATCGGATTGCCATGAAGTCCTTTACAATATCAAAATCCATACTGTATACAAACTTAAACATAGCTCCATGGATACGGATGGTCACCATGCGTAACATCAGCACTCTTGCACAACTTCTAACTGGGAGTTTAGATGCCCCTCAAATTGATGATCTTGTGATCAGGCCACGCCTTGGGACCCGGCTCTACTACCCTCCAAGTCTCCGAAGCGCTTTCCATCACACGGAGGGATTAAGGCGGCTGTCTCCTGCCAATACTCTGCAGCTCTTTAGAGACTTCAAAATCGACCCAAACAGGTACAGCCAGGATAAAACCAACAGGAAGCTGATAGCAGCGGACTTGTATACTGCACTACAAATTTAATGAAGAGGAGAGAGTATATTTCTGTGGAATTTGTGCGTACGAACACTTGATCATCTGTAATGAACGGTTTTTGTGCCTTCAAAAGACTGAGGACTGCAGAAATTCTGAGATTCATTCATAGTGACTGATTGTATTTATGTTGCTTGCATCAAGTGACTGTTGATGTATTTATTCTTATGTATTTTCTGATTTTCAATGTTGCCGTCTAATTTGTTGTAGGATGTCTGTATTAGCCACCCTCCTAGATAATGTCTGTACAGTGGTGTTAATAAATAAACTGATAATAATAGATAATGGATGATTATCCTCGACGTCTAGATAGACATCAATATTTGTCCAAAACAACTAATGGTCCCAGGATAAACAATGATAAAGAGCCCCGGATCACGCTGTCTCCTTCAAACCGATTTGTTGGGATGATATAGTCCGTCAGTAGCTTTTTTTTTTCTGGCATCCGCCCTATCCAAGCACGCCTTCAAACTGGTAGACCATGTACACATCCTTAAAACATTGGAATTTGAAAATATGAATCATATATAGAACTCAGTAGGTGGATCGAGGCATTTTGCTTGCTTAACTTTTCCCAACGGAGAGTTATCTGAGAATGCCATATTAGCAATCAATATGTTCATACCATTGCAACAAAACTGCGACGTCCTAGTTATCAATGGAAATATTAAGGTGTTGCTACAGCGGAAAACATTCAGGTATACCTGAGAAATTGACGGAAAGGGGCAGGACGGCACTCCGAAAAGTGGTACGTAGATTTGATCCTCATCAAATACTACCAACGAAGGGTAGCCACAATGTTACCAACATTAGTACAGAAACGATAGGTGGGGAGATCGGCGTAGCTGCAGCACACAAATCGAACATCATAGCATGTGATGCGCAGCATCGACATGCCTGGTATGTAACCCATCGTAATTGTCTTTGGAACATTCAAAAGCTGTGTTATGTATTGGCGAATCACAGTACACTATGTGATGACCTTGTTTCGGGATGTTCGTGAAACGTTATTTATGAAAGTGTTTCGTCCCAGCTGTGGAGGGTTCGGTGGAGGTTATTTCTCGTGGTTTAGGCTTGCACCGTTGGTCGCTATTTCCGGACCAATGAATGCCATACAGTACTGATGTCTGCGCGGTAGCACAGTGGTATCATCACTTTTCTCCCCACACAGGGTGGAAAAGGCCCTGGTTCGAATCCCGTAAATGATGAGAGGAACTTTTCTGTGCTTTTTCTTTTTTTCCCCTCATGGGCTGAGTTAGCCAGTCTCAGCGCGTGGACAGAAAAGTTTTCTCTCGGAAACTTGGGTTTTTCGTTCAGAAAATCAGGCAGATCGACCAGAGAACACATGCAATTTATGGACACAATATACATGGGCAGATGAGTTGGTTTTCAGGTGGCCTTAATAGATCAGTATATTAACATTCTGGACAATTTCTCTCCTCCTAAATGGTGGAAGAAATATGGGAAGAACATTTGTTTCAACGTGACAATTCACCATATCATACTGCTCAACTTGTAGTGACTTGTTTACTGCGAGACACTGCGTGCAAAAGCTTCATTCGCATGTCCCTAGACCAGATCGTATTTCGCACTGGACTGATGATTGCACACAGCGAACAATTCAATTGCTGAATTGTCAGCTATTGAATTTTCTGCTGTGTAGGCAATAGAACAAGGAAGGAGAAATAGAACAAAATACCGCTCCCTGTTATCAAATACACTGAGTGATCACTGAATTATGACCACCTATCTAATACTTCGGGTCCTCCTTTCTTCCTCAGTACAGTAGCTATCCGATGTGGCATTGATTTAACAAGATGTCGGGAGGTATGGCCAACCAAGCTGTGTGTAAAGCGGTCAGCAATGCAGGTATGGAGGTGACTAACCTCCATACCGGCGGTATGGAGGTTAGTCATCGGTTTGATATCGGCGGAGCTCGGAGGCCAATCGATATGCTGGAAGTTAGAACTGTGTTGCTCACACCATTCCTGTACAAGTGCCCGATAGCTCGGCGCATTGTCATCTTGGAAGACACCATTGCCATTCGGGAAAAAGTGTAACATAGCGGGGTGTACACAGTCAGCAAGCAGTTTACGATAGCGGAGACCAGTGATAAGTTGTTCCACATGCACCAGGGGTCCAAGTTCCTGCCAGTGAAACATGCACCACACCATACACCCCGCCTCCACCGGTCTGCACTTTTGATACCATACATAATGGATCAAGAGCCTCATGTTATTGACGCCAAATCAGTACACGACCATCCACGGTGTGGAGTAAATAACGTGCCTCTTCCGACCAGCACACCTTCTTCCAGTCTTCTAACGTCAAACTTGCATATTCTTTGCACCAGGCGAATCTTTTACGCTGATGAACCTTGGTTAGGAGAGGATGATGGCATAGCCCATGCGTGCGACGCATGGTCACGCCAGATATTGTTCCGAGTTGGCCCAAGTTGTATTGGGTAGTAAACTCTTCAAAAGTGCTCCGCCTGTACGAGTCGTCGGACCCGGCGCTAACGTCTAACATCAACCTTTCGCTAACTTTTGCAGTTTTGCCGTCGGGTCGTTGTTTGACAATTTTGACGCCAGTCCTGCTACACTTTAATTACGGCGGCTCTTGAACACCCCACCAGTTCAGCCGTTTGGGAAATCGAGGCACCAGCTCGTCGAGCACCCACAATCTGTCCTTCATCAAAGTCCGATAAATCCTTCCTTTTACCCATCACGCTCGGAATTTCACCACCCACTGAACCATCGACACCTTATCTATGTTACTTAGATCGACTAACTCCGGTCTCACGTAGTCAACGTGTCGCATTCACTTTTCATAGTGGTGGTCATAATTCAGTGATCACTCAGTGTATTTGTCTTCGTCTACCGACGAGGATTAAGTGTAATTAAAGCCACACTATTAAATATTGTATCAATAAAAGATTATTTGGTGCATGCAGGTGTCTAGTTACGTTTTACAGTGTAGTGTATTTTTGGCGATACTTTTGTAGAACTAGAGAAAGTTCTGAATTCGAATCCCCAGTGAACGGAAGAAGTATTTTACACCGTGGCCGAGTTAGTCGGTGTCAGACGTGGGTTGTGTTTCTGGAAGAAAATTCGGAACAAAATCTTGAAGTTTTTAAACTGTAATACGACTATAGAATACACTTTGACTTCCCATAAATGTGCATTGATATAAAATTGATGTAAACATTGATATTACTTGTAATTTTATGGTTAATATCTTAATTGTTTCTTGCAGGCCAATTTGATCAGCAGCATGAACAGTGAGAAAAAGTCAAAAGGTCGAACAGGATGGCCGCAACACGTCTGGGCTTTGGAGTTGAAACACGAAAGTGCCACATAAAGATCCCTTTATCACCAGCCTTATAGATGTACAGGTTTAGCAAACGAAGAAACTAGATACTCGCTTTACGTGCCTTATTCTTAAAGTTAAAAGAAGTTCACTCAATACGAGAATGATAGAAACTTTGCTTTGAAAGTTAACACCTTGATACAACTTTAACTGTAGTGTGTGTGATCTGATGGAAGATTGGTGCTATTTCTTTGGACTTCCCTGTACTGTTTGCGTAGAAATAGTATTTTTATTGTTTAGAATAGTTGTCATCCAAAGTGGATGCTGCATGGACCTTATCGAAATCAGAGCTTGCTACTTGCCATCTGATTATTTTCGTGGTTATTTCGAAAACAGTGGAGGAAAGGCTGTTTGTGACGTCATGAAATCGATGCAAAAAGTTAGGATTATTACGCAAAACGCAGTTCTGATTTAGAAGTGAGGTTCATACAGCATTTCAGAAAGTGGTAAAGCTTTAATCTGAAACATCTTATCGACGACTACCCCTTCCTCTTGTTGAAAGTAGTGACATAAAGATTTTATTATTGAAAAGGCAATATAATTAAGTTATAGGAAAGAGAATATTACTTACGGTTGTAAAATAATGCCAAAGAAATAAAAGCAGTTGTATTTTCTATATCTGAGATGTTATTTGTGTGAAAGTTCTCTGTTTCTACTCGTACACGATCTGTGGTGAAGGATATAAAACACACGCACTCTTCTGTTTAAAACAATCGCAAGGACTCCAATGATTTAGCAACTCTCCCCCTATGCAAGGTGTCTGGTTACTAAGTTTCGTACCCTACAAAGTCTCACCAGGTATGGGTGGCTTCCATATCTGGGGGCAATTTCCAAGTGCGATCTCACAATTTCCATATACACTGCTCGGCAAAATTAACAGGAAAAAAATGTTTTTTTTCCTCAGAGGCTGAGTTAGCCAGTCTCAGGGCTGGGAGAGCAAGGTTTTTCTGTCGGAAAATTGGGTTTTTCGCTCAGAAAATCAGACAGATCGACGAGAGAATACATCCAATTTATGGACATAATACACATGGGCAGATGAGTTCGTTCTCAGGTGGCATTAATAGATCAGTACATTAACATTCTGGACAATTTCTGTTTTCCTAAACTGTGGAAGAAGTATGGGAAGAACATTTGTTCTTAAAGAATATTTTATTGCGAACAGTGTCGCCGAAGGCGAATATTTTATATAATAGGCATACTGACATGCAAATTTCGAATGTCCAATAGAAATCGATTTACCCCCTTCCAAAGCCGCACATTATGCAATTTATTCATTCCTTTAAACACGTGTTTAGATGATTCTTCGAGATGGCGAGCCGTTGGACGACTTGAAGCCGGGCAGTTTCAGGCTGAGGTGGCACGTTAGTTTAACGTGTCGTCTCAGCGCTACGAAAGCGGTTTCAGGAGACGAGAATCATTAAAAGGAGAGCTGGTCAAGGTTGCCCGATGGCTACGTCAACCAGAACACTCAGAGAAAGATGGAACCCTACGATGTCCTGTCATCAACTATCTCTTGAGGTTGCTGCGGTCACAGGTGAAAACATTTCCAACCGCACTGTTAGGGATACCCAATTCAAGTGGACTCTACGCAAAAGACCCAGGGATTGTAACCCCTTGGGTACATAAGGGAAATCCTGGAGACCGCCTCAAAAAACAAGAGTACCTTAAATCCCATTAACCCCAAACCACCGGAGAGTTTGTCATCATAGCCAGAGGCTATGATGACAGCAACACACCGTCGAGGCATTGACAAGATCAATTTCTGAAGATAATCAACTGATAGTTCGTGGTTCCAAACACGAATTATGGCTTCCTGAAGTTCACGAAGGATCTTTGGTTTCTTTCTGGAAATTTCAGATTCCACACGATTCTAACAGTTCTCTATAGAATTCAGGTCCGAGCTGTTTCCTGGCCAACTAAGAGTTGTAATGGACCGTTCTTACAACCATTTTTTTCACCTGTAACAAATGTAAACACATTATTGTCGAACCTTTAATGCAGAAATGAAGCTAAAGTAACTACAGAAGTGCCTACTTACACTTTTCGCCCGATGACAAGGAGCAGAGTCGTCCTGAAAGATGCAGTGACTTGGCAGGTTGAAATGGTCTCTAATGGTTGGTAGCAATTTGCCTTCCAATATAGCCAGGTATCCATTGGCATTTACGGAACCTTTTATAAACTGCAGGTGATACGAAAAGCACCCCCATATCATTTGGCTGGTAGGGAATTTCACTGTAGACACCATACAGTCGGGATGGTATTCTTCACGTCTACAGCCAATCGTTTGTCTACCATCATAGCCATACAGGTTGAATTTCTTCTCATCCGAGAAAATAATTGAATAATTATTTCACTGAATAATTAATTATTCCACTGCTTAGGGGTTCATTTGACATGCTCCTTGCACCAAATTAATCGGGCCTTTTCTTAATTTATGTGAGTACGGGCTTCTTAGGATGAAGGGCTACAAGTCCATTTTTGAAGTGGCGTCTTCTGACTGTTACTGCACTTGCTACCACTCCTGTTTGTTCTTCCCATTCTCTTTTCAGCTCAGACGAAGAAGCTTTACGGTTTTTAAGGCATAAGCGCTTCAAAACGCGGTGCTGTTTTGGCGTAGAGACTCGTTTGCGTCCAGTTCCTTTTTTCCTATCAGCAGAACCAGTATTCTTGAGTTCGGAAAGAAATCTACTCACTGTCGACTGATTACTAGACACTAAGCAATGTGACGAGAAGAACATCCTTCCTTACGTAAAGCTTCTTCGTGGTGTCAACTGCACTTAACTTGCCATCCTGACACAGTAAGGAATGACTGCAACTCTTGCAGAGAGTGCTTATAAAGCTGAAAGTAACAGCTGATGCAATATTGCGTCATCTACGCGTGTCAATCTTATCTGATGCAATCTGTAAGAAATATTGCCATATACTTACGTTATTCGGAAGAAAATTACAATTTTAAGGGGCGATGCACTTTCTTTGAACACCAGGGTAGTGGAATTATAACTAGCCCATCTCTACAAACAGCTGTTCCGTAAATCATCGACAGAACACGGTAGGGTCGTAAGCGAAGTCCCGAAACCCTCTTCTCCTCTGTCACTGTTAATTCAATCCCTTTACAGTCTCCAAGTTATTTTTGGGTTATTAAAACTTTTCATTTTGAAGCATTAAAACATAGTTACAACCTAAATGATTATCCATGAAGCTTGCCTATGTTATTCAGACGGAGCACTGTTCATTAACCACTACTCGCAATCTTGCAAATTTTGAAAGAATGGGAATGGTTTAATGACCAGTTATGTTTACTGTAAATGACTGGTGTTTCCATAATTGAAACCATTCTTTAAAAACATCACAGCGTTAGGATGGCTCAAAATCGGACATGCATTTGAAAGTCATTAGAATTGTTCTCGAAGGTTGAACAAATCCAGAAACTTTTTATATATATTTTATACATAAAGAAATAGTTTTCTGTTTATGCTCCGGGCTGGCCAGCAGGGTCTAGTAAACTGACATTGGAGTGATTGAAACTAAACTCCGATTCCGACCTTACTACAACTCTACTTCAACTCAGATCTGAGTTGTATTCTTTCGTGAATATTTTGTATGGGGAGAAGGAGGAACGAACTGTTGTTGAAATGTTAGGAACAAAGAAATTGTAAATAAATCAGATCTTTTATTAGCTTATGACAAAACGTTAGCGAGATATCTGTTTCAATGTGTCTTAATAATTGGGTGAGGTCGGCACAAATTTCGATCAGAAATGAGTTCACGAGTGGTCAGAAAGAACAAGCTGGAAAAGTCAATTCTCTTCTTGCCTAAAGGATGACGCACGCTCACTGGAATTTCTGAGAGGGGACACGCTACTGCAACAATTTTAGGCATGCGCCGTTGTATTCAGGTCTGAGATCGAGGCTGGCTATTCCTTACAGACCCTATTCTTTCGAAAATTTATTTGGCTCAACAGAAACTCTGCGAGTATTCTTTAGTACCACTTTCGGTTTCGAAATCGGGAATGGGGTTCTTACGGTTACGAAAACGACAATGATTAACCGACGAAGAGTTTTCACTTAGGGTGCCCAGATTTTGAGTTTATCGCCTCAAATTCTGTTTGCTGGAAATTTCTTAAGCTCAAAATAGTCCAGCGATCTTGTTTATACAATGCAAAAGAGTGATGGGGAAATTGAAGTAGGGGAAAATTCTCTTTGGATTAACTGCGCTGTTGTAGGCCGCCCAGTAGTTAAATGAACTGACAGAGGACCGTGCTTGTTAGCCTTCGGGAATGATGAGTTCTAATGAGGGCGTTTAATGTCTCACTCATTTTTGGCTTGCGAAACATCGGCGATCCGACACTTGAACCAGACGGAGCGAGACGAGATTTGCTCGTTGTTAACCCGCAATCTCGTGTTGCTTTCAGCGAACATTTAATAGTAGCGTTGCACGCGACACGGACAAACGCTGAAGGTGACAAAAACTGCCGGGACTACGCCCAAAATAAATCACGCGGAACATGTCAGCGAGACGTCGTTGAGTGGACATGACGTTGTCCGGGTGCAGACGGAAAGGATGAGAAACGAGAAAGGGACGGACACGTGCGATGAGGAGGAATGTCTCCCGATTGTCCCGAATCAACGGAGAACAACGGAGGATGAAGAGGATGGCGACTTTGTTCCGATTATCGCGTTCATCGACTTGTTCCCACTTGCGAAACGGAACCCGAATATCACATCTGTTATTTGGTGTTCCTCGAGCGGTGATTTAATACACGGGCGGGCACATGTGGTTCGCAAAGGGATGTGAACAACCCCGGTAAAGTCAATAACGTCCGACTGTATCGCGTTACTGATAAAACTGAGCTGAATCGCACCGCCTTCGTATGAAATGCGCACTTAAAAAGCCAACGCACACGAAAAAAAGTTGGGTACAAGTCCCTGGAAAAACAATGCCCTCCTGTTTCGGTGAGGTTTCCGTATTGGATTTCGTTCAGGAGTTTGGCATCGGGGAACGAACAACGAATAAGGAAAAAAATGTTAGAGAGGAGAAAGAGAGAGGAGTAGCCTTGACTTCGTCGTACATACCAAACCACAAATGGTGGCCACACACTTTCCTTTTCAAATATTAGACAATCTTAATTCCTGCTTTGTTTTTAACATGTAGCTCAGCTGGTGGTTTATTTCTTCCTTTCTAAATAAGGAGATACCGGTTTAAAGAATTTTAAAAAAAATCTTGATGAAGGGAAAAAGTAGGGGCCGGTGGGGACGATGTCTACTGGTAACACAAGGGCATTGTTACAGGCGATCCTATGACCAACAACCTCAGGAATTATAAAGACAGAGAGAGAGGGGGGAGAAGTGGTGGTATGATGTCCTACTGTGTTTCCATAAAAGCAGTAACTACAGAAGAGAACGAATACTAACAGAATTGCTGAATTTTAATAAATACGTAACAAGATAATTTGGTAATCGTATAACAATTTTATTAGGCAATTGTGTCGCAGAATGTTGGTAATTATGTAAGGTGATTGTTGTGCAAACACGTTTTCTTTTAATTTTTTTAGCAATCGTACCTGTGGTTTAAATAATAGACCTGAGTATAATAAACAAGGCTTATGTTTATGCATTTTTAAAATTTTAGTTCATCTGGAGCTAGACTTCGTCCCTGAACATATTCCATAGCAGTATATGCTAGGGAATATATTTTTGTTTGGTTTTCCACCCAACAATGCATTTTGGCCTGATAGAGCCAAGTGGTCAGGAACTCGAGTGCAGTAGCACAAGCTCTTTGAGTGGCTCGGATTCAAGTTGTGACCACTAAATGAGAATAGCGATTGTATTCATTATATATTGTAAACTCCTATAACCTGGTGGCTGTGCCGAAGTATAAACAAGACATTTGCCATAGCAACAAGTCGTCATCAGCTATTTTCAATCCACTGCACGATGAAGGCCTTTCCAGTTCCTTCTCTTTTGTGCAATGGCCACCCATTTACTACCCACAAACTCATGAATTTCATCTATCCATCTGCGCCTTTGTCTTCCAGGTTTTCTTCTAGCTCTTCTTGGGTACCATTGTTATTTTCTTAGTCCATCTGTCATCATGTCTTCGAGCTGTGTGTCCTGCCCAAGACCATTTTAGTTTTGATAAGAATGTCCTTTACTTGAGTTTGCTGCCTAATCCATGTGTTTCTCTTATCTAACAGTCTGATTCCCAATATAATTCGTTCCATTCTTCGCTGTGTAGTTCTCAGCTTTTCTTCCATTCTTTTTGTGAGTGCCCAAGTTTCACTTCCATAAGTCATGGTGGGGAGTATACATTGGTTCATTATTTTACGTTTCAGACAAATTGGGATATTGCTCCTGAGTATGTGACTATATTTCCCGAATGCTATCCATCCAAAACTTTTATTCTTCTCTTGACTTCCAGCCATTTATCACTATTACAGATAATGACTTGTCCCAGATAAGTATGACTCCACCTTTTCAATTACTGCTCCTTCAATCATTATATCCCTTTCTGTGGCATATTTGTTCATCATTACTTTTGTCATCTTTAGCCCAAAATCCTTACTAACTGTGATTAACTGATTAAGATTTTCCTCTAATTCTTTGGGATCGTGGCTTATGACCACAATGTCATCTGCAAATCGTAAATGGTTTAGGTACTCTCCGTTCACATTGACTCCTTTCTGCGACCAGTCTAATCTTCTGAAAGCTTCCTCAAGGGCAGCAGTAAATAGCTTCGGAGATATTGTGTCTCCTTGTTGAACTCCTTTCTCAATTTTAAATTTCCTACTGTCTTTGTCTAGTCCAATAAAGGATGTAGCACTCTCATATATTTTCTTCAAAATCATAATATATGGGGTATCAATGCCTTGTTTTTCCAGTGCCCGAAACATTTCCTTATGCTGTATGGAGTCATGTGCCTTTTCATAATCCACAAATGCCAGGCATAATGGTGTTTTATATTCATTTGCTTTCTCCATTAGCTGTGATATTACGTGAAGGTGCAACAAGTAACTATGGCAACATCCTAGCAATTTTCATGTTTAGAATCTAGTGGCCTCTTGGCTGCTGAATAAATATTTTTTTGTAGGTACAGGAAAATAAAAAGTCCACTTGATAATGCGCAGTGTCTACCCAACGTCCCCGAACCATTTCAGTAATATGTACGGATACAAACGCGTTATAAATAGAAACTTACATTAGCTGCCGAAAGCGCCACCTGCGAGAGATTTCGAAATCAACACGTACGATTATTTTAAAAAAAGTGTTTTTATTTATTTATTTTCCATAATTTTGACGTTTTTACTAAAGTGAACTTTTTTGTTTTATTACTGACGATATTTTTCAACGCATAATTATTTCATCCCTAATAACTGTATGATGAGCAGCGTTATTATTTTATGTAATGAAATCCGATTAAGGAAGGGCTGCCTGCGTGTTCTAAGCACGTATTCAAAGGAAAAAAGTGCCGCAGTTTTTGCTCAAAATCCAGAACTCCCAGCGAGAAACCAGCGGCTAGCCAAGTGAAAGAAAGAACGTTAATTGCGCCACTTGGTGGCCGGTAATTCTAGTAATCTGAACTTCCTGTTTTCAGCGCAGCCCCTCCACCCTCGTAATGTGTTTTTGTTTCTTCCTTTATTTGTTTAAAGCGTTCATGGTCAACAAATTCATCACGAGATATCGCTCCGTCTGGTGACCCTAATCGACCTGCTGTTAAGGGGTATGGGGGGGGCAGCAACTCCAAACTCTTCATTTGGGTACTTGTGCGACGAACACAGCTGCACGAAACGAATAATTAGGTGGAAAAATCGCGACAGACTCGCGCCACGAGGGCATCTGCCTCCCCCCTCGACTCGCTAAATCGCCATATCACATCTCGTCATTAAATAAACCTAATGGCAAGGGCGCCTTTTCATTTGAGCGGCGATCGAATTTCGTTTCCAGTTTCTTTAGGTTGCCGAAAAGAGTGGGGGAGGGGGAGGAGAAAGGGGTCATCAGTTACAAGGCGTCACTCGTGACGTCATTTATTGCAATGTTCTCGAGTGTTGGACACCGCAAATAAAGCTGATGAGTAAATATAGCGCTTAGACCCGGCCCTAATACTTCAGAGTTGATTAGAGATTCAGGGTAGCTATCTGCTTGTCGGAAGGCCAAATACGTGGGCGAGTCTTTGCCCAGAAGAGGAAGATAAAAGATGCAGAAAGCCATTACACGATCCATTTCATCATAAAAACTGATCCACCCACCAACCATCCCATGACTGCTACCACGCACCAATTATATTTATGTGACCTGCGGGAACTCTCCCGCAGGACCATTACGGTTATCAGTCCCCGTAAGTTAAAAATTATTTGTTCGGCGGCCATGGCCTAGTGGTGAGAATACTAATGTTGGGATGATCGCGCATGTCCGAAGTACGCTGGAGTGTGGAAACCGGTCAATCTCACTATGGACTAAAAAAAAAAAAATTGCTTATTTGATATATGGGAAGTACGTGGGAGAGGAGTGTTAATGACCATAGTCCCTCTCCCTTCAGTGCCAAACACAAACCGAACACGAACCCTTCCAGAGCTCTGACTTGCACCTTGACCAAAAGTGGCAATCTTAGGACTTTCTAAGTTGTACAGTCCGCTACAACTGCTTGAGTCTAAGTTGGACTCAAGCTGTATACGAATCAATGCATACTGTTTTAGTTCATTAGGCTTATAAGTACATCTTTTTCCCAACTCCAGGGATTAATAGTTTTAAGTTTTGAATACATTTAAATTATTTGTGTTTGGAGTAGCAAAATATTCGACGTTCTGGCGTATGATAATTTTATTCGCGTTGTATTCAAAATCATTTTGCGTGTATATAAATTCTGATATTTAACTTGTTTTATTAAATTGCTGTTTTTAATTCTGATTCGCCTTTGGCGTCACTGTATGTAAAAGTCGGATTAACTCATTAAAAATTATTAAAGAAAATTTTAAATAAAATTATTATTAAGGTCATTAAAGAAAAGATCACTAAAAAGTATTTATTCTGTTTTATTTCAATAATTAGAAATGAACAATGTTTTTTTGTTAATTTTAAATTGTCCACATGTGGCGCTAGTAGTTTGTTTATAAAAATGGCGTCAAGCATACAAATTTCTGTCAAATCAGTAACGTTTAGTGATATAAGATTTTGTTTTTTAATTTTCTTTTATTTTAAATACTGAAGGTGCAAAATCTTTGTATTATTAAGGGGGATGGAAACTCAGTTCATCAGTAGTACCAAGTTTAAAATTAATTTAAAATAACAAATTGTGGGAACGTTTTCTTAGGGAACCATGCGACTTTGTCAGCTAATTTTAAACTAGAAGGAAATAACTAAATTTTAAGAGAGTACTGAAAATCGAATAAAAAAAAGGAAAAAAAAAAAAAAAGGTTGAAGTTGATCGAAATCGTGTAAATGGACACCTGGCTTGCAATAGATCTTTATGGCCCATCTATTTTAGAGCAGTGATACGTGTATTTATCGTCGTTAATGAATTTTCAATCAGCTCATACGTTATCAGGATAAGTAGTTGTTAGTGATGTACACGTCCATAAGAGAGATGTTTACTAAACGTATTTTGAAGTCCCGTTCGTCTATAAAGGCCAACATGTGGTCCGGATGGCTTCAGCCATTAATCACTCAGCGGATGCAAACATTACTTACTTATACCCGGAAGTCGTATTAGGTTACTAGCGGATGGTACTATAGCACCTTCCACGTGACACCAGAAACGTGTGAAATGTAAATGGTTGTGGCTATAAGAGTATCGAAGCACAGAGAGAGAGAGAGAGAGAGAGATTGAAAGAAAGAAAAAGAGAGAAGGTTGAATGAGAAAGAGAAGAAGAGAGAGAAAATGAGTGAGAGAAAGAAAACAGGAACACCAACTGAGGGGGAGGGAGAAGAAGAAGAAGCTGCCTAGGTAGAAGGAGAGGAAGAGACACAAATTATTTGCCTTGGCATAGAAATAGGATTTTGTGGCTTTGGTATTCTGTTTCCTTGAACCATTGCGAGGTACCTCATCAGGTGATTGAGGTTATTGGATAGTTTTTGATTTCCTGTTGTGTTGAAAACCTCCATATACATAGAGTTAATCTCTCCCCTTCCATTAAAGGGGCTAACCCCATTACGAAAGGTTTTACTTTTTCGGGGTGGGGATAAAGCACAAGGCTGCCTGTCAACGAGGTTAGTATGTCAGACGACTGATTTCCCATGATCATTATAGTAACATGACACTGGCTGTCATCTATTACGACTGCGTCACGATTGTGTTTCAAATATCAACACTGTTTCTGACTATGTGACAGTAGCCTACTGAACTGAATCCACTGCAGTTGCAGAAATTTCCGGTAGGTGGTATCTCATCAGTAATCCATAGGGACGTTTCTGAACAGAATTGTTAGAACTCTTTATTCGCATTAATTAAGGAGAGGGGTTGGGAAGATGGAGGAGACAATTTGTTACGGAACTCCGACGCTTATTTGCGCATTTAAAGTTCCTTAGTACGCAGTTAGGAAACGCGACTTAGAACGAAAGCGTAGGAGTGATGGGCCAATGCCAAGAAGGGAGGCCGTTGATAAAGTCGACGAAGGAGACATCGGGGTGCTACATCTACGAACCACTCCACGCAAGAAGCGCCGCTCGATGAAGACACCAATAATAGAAAGAAAGTCCTTGTCAGTTTGGTGAGGCTGACCAGATCCGGACCATTACGGTTCAGACTCGAGTAGACGTGTTATTTTTGAATAATTGCCGCCGGCATCTTTGGTCACTATCTGACGGCGGCAGCGCACGACTGATAGCTCGGTACCGTTACTCTAAACGCCAGGTCGTTCTTCACTACGATGTCCACAACGAATTATCACCCCCGTACAAGCACGAACCCGCGCAGCACTTTCGCAAACGGGGGAACAAAGCAGCCCTCGCGATACGATAGACGCATCCGAACACAACAACAAAACAGACGCTTGGCGAGTACACGTAAGGAGACACCCTCGAGGTCCCATAAAGAAGGTATAGCACGAGAGCACTGACGTCCCTCCGGGAACCGAACGGAGATAGCGTTGTAATGGCACGAACATGCTCGCTTTAATGCACCGTGATAGCGTCCCGCTGCACTTCACTCAACGACTGCAAGCAGACGATTCATTCCTCCCCCACCCCCCCCTCCAACGCCATGACTTCAATCGGCGTATTCCTTTCCGGTGACACGATAAGCGTCGGTACCGTAAGGCAGATTTAGTGCTGACATCAGAACGAATGGTTCCCACCAGAAAGATTGGTTGAAACTCCGGGCGGTGGAAGGGTGGGGACCGTTTCGTTTCCTGGATCCTTCCGATGTTAGAAGCACGAAAAATCTAGTGCACGGCCGGTGAGAACGAACGGGATGCTTTCCTTAGCTTTGAGAAACTTATTTCCCGAAACACTGCAAGTATCAACATGTATTAACAATGTCCAATTCATAAATCGTGTAATGTAAACCTTGCAATAGCTCAATATGATATTTTGGCTGCGCGATGTTCTTTTGTTAGTAGCCAACTCTTTAAATAAAATAATTAAATAACTTCGATTTCGATTCTTCGTTGACACGAGTCATCTTTTATAGCTGTTATGTCTATAGAGCTCGGGAAAGCTCATGATTTCAGATTTATCTCATGATTTCTGCCATTTCTTGACAGAAATCGCAAAGTCATATTGTATTAATCCTATCATATCTCATTCCTGTTGTTTGAGCATAGTGCGCCAATTCATATGGTCTTCACTGCGTATAAATACCCGTGCATGTCGGTGTATGTTTCGACTGAGTTTTGTGCGGAATGAAAAACCCGAATAATTCACTGAGAGAGGTCTTACTCCTGTTGCAACTCTGGCTGAGGAGTCCTTTAGACATGCCACCAGTCTACGATGAGCTAGAATCCTCTTCAAACGAGTGGCGAACCAGCTAGAGGAACTTATCCCAGTAGCAAAAATTAATTCCATCACAGGTAAGCTTAGAGTTGCAGCTCGTGAGGTGCATACGGTATTTCATGCATATTTTTACCCCAAGTACAGCAGATCTCACTTAACATGCTTACGTTTTAAAAATAGTGTTGCTAATCGAAAAATCGTTAAGCGAGTAAATTTCACATTAGAAATAACGTTATACAGGGAATATGATTGCATTCGGTGAATTTTATTTATACCGCATTAGTAATAAAAAATTATTATTGAGATGTAGTATGCAATCCTTTGCTGAGTATTTTTTATAAACAAGCTGTAGTTAATATTAAAAATAAACTTCATAACCAAATTTGCGGTCAAAATAAATCAACTGATGGGCATATGAGGTCTTTTGTTTTTAAGAATCTATGCAAAAAAGATTCATATGTCTTTCTTTCTAAGACACTTGCAGGATTATATTGCTTTTCGTCTGTTTTTGCAGCCAGCCAACAGGATTTAAACTGAATTAATAATGCAAACCTGTCTTTGCAAAGAGTTTCCCTGGTATTGCACCACTTTCAAACAACTGTCCTATCCAAAAGGTTAACTGACCATTTGTTTGAATAATCATCTACTATGACAGCAAATGGTCTCTAGAAACAATACACAGACAATATAGCTGGAAATAAAACGGGACAGATCAATCTCCGACATGTATTGCACAAGAGGTATGTTCCAAAGGGGGAGAAAAATATGTGGGTCAAAAACCACAGATGTTCTTTAAGACTGCGAGTACATTCAGCATTTTAATAAAGCCAACAGTGTTTCTCCTTATTATAAACTTCGTTTACACTTTCCCGTCATTCGAAAAATGTTCTGCTCAAAATTATAAAGCAACATGAGCAGACACTTAATGAAGCCAAATCGTATCGAACTGTATAGCCTAGCTTGCAATCTTGTCAAATTACTATAAAGAAAGAATAATCTCTTTAAATTTTAGCTCACTTGGCTTTAGTTGTTGATCCTCATGTAAAATGCCCTTGCTGGTTTCGTATTTCATATAGAGAAGTCAAAATACGAAATTGCTGTTTTCATTAAGGTCGACGATCCCCTTTGACCCTCTATGGGGAAGACTGCCCTCGAAGGACTCAATACAACCCATTATATCTCCTCTTGTGTAGCTGTTTCCAGAATCGTTCTGTCACGGTTCTTTCTAAGCATCACGCAGTTCTCTAGGGCAGTTATATGATGGATGTATCAGCGGCCACTAGTATGGAATGTTGTTTGACAGTTGGCTTATGAGGCAGTTCGGTCCCGGTACATAATGGATATGTTATTGCCGACCCAACTGCTCTTGGAGAAACTTTTTCTACCATCTCTTCAACATCTTTCCCAGAGTTCTTCTTCTTGCAAAAGTTAAACGAAAAGTAGCCAGTTAACTTCTAATTTAAGGAGTCTTATCCTTATAATGGGCCTTTTATCAGAGAAGAGCTAAAAACAGTTCTAACTCTTATCAAGACAAGTCTGTTAGATCAGATCTCATCCATTACGGAATGATTAAACATCGGTCAGTAAAATCCATGGACTGGCTCTTTCTGTATAATAGAATCTTTCTACGGTACCAGTTTCTAGATTCTTCTCAGCAGGCAATCGTCCTTGCGTTTCATAAGCCAGGAAACATCCCAAAGTCCCAACAAACTATCGTCCTATCGCTCTGACTAGCTATTTGTGCAAAATCCTGAAGAGAATGGTCAATTCCCGCCTTATATGGTATTTGGAGGCGAATAACCTCCTCCAAAGTGGCATCCGGCTTCCGAAAGAACAAGTCCACTTTGGATCATTTAATTACATTGGAAAAATTCATTCATCCGAGATGCCTTCCTAAAACGAGTAAACCCGATGTCCGTGTTCTTCGATATGGAAAAAGCGTATGACACAACTATGGGAGATTTGGAATTTTAAAAGCCCTGATAGCAACGGTCTTAGAGGTCATCTTCCAACTTTTATGATGAAATATTTTATCTCGGTGTTCCTTCCAAGTTCGTGTAGAATCTACCTTCTCCTGGAACTTTTGCCAAGAGGAAGGAATACCCTAATGATCAGTTTTAAGGTGCTATGCTTTTTGCTATCAAAGTGAAGCCCATCACGGAACAACTCCCTCCAACTAAACTGTGCTCTGTTTGGTGACCATTTTAGCATATCCTCTAAGTCTTGAAACATGAGGATAATCAAGAGACAACTGCAACATGCGCTTGATTTGATCATCTGAACTCATCAGCAGTGAATAATGGCTTCAGGTTGTTCCTGCAAAAGACCATTTGTGTACATTTTTTTTTCCGAAAGTGCAACCTTCACCCTGAACCTGAAACGAGATTTACAGACAAAAAACTACTCGGATAGACAAAATGCTATCTGAGTAGTACCTAGGCCTGACGTAGCCCAGTGGTCAGGAGCGAGAGTACATAGCACGCGTTCCTTGAGTGGACCGGGGTTTAAGCCCGTGAATACGATAAATATTTGTATTGACGATTTATTGTAAACTCTACTGACTTGGTTGTCGTGCCGGAGTATAAACAGAAAATTTATTATTATTTATTAAGACTGCATTTTTGGTGCTTGTATTTGATAGAAAGTTGACCTTTCCACAACGCACGCAACTACGTGCGAAGTGTACGAGACACTTGAATATCCTACATGTAATCTCACCGAATTCTTAGGGTGCCATCCGATGCACTTTATTGCACCTCTATCGTGCACTCGTGCGATCTGAGTTAAATATCTTTATTGCAGGCAGTGATTGGTTACATGATTGTCTGATGCAATAATACCCACAACAGCGACAATGCTAGGGGTTTAAGTTAGATTACGGGTCCCATGTATATGCATCTGCTAAACTCAGTGTACTCCAATGGCTGGATCCCATCCATCATCAGGCAACAGACTACACTATACACGATCCACACACTTTAAATCTCTGGCCTGACAGGGTACTGTCACTCGATACAGAGAACACCGCGGCGATAGGAGAAATCCCAGGAGCCGAAAGACCCTCAACATACCAAATACCATCATCAGGCGATTTCGAACATCTCCTGTCTAGACCCTTTATGTTGAAGCAAATGAGTTATCGCTTCGTAGGAAACAGTTGTCCGTACAGTATGCTTTCAAACTGAAATCCCTGCCAGACCACCCCACGTGGACACCCGTTTTTCAGCTATGATGGGAAAATTTTTATAATATCGTCAGATTGCCAACCCTTCCTTCGGTATTCGTGTCCAAGAGCTAATCAGAGAGCTTTACATCACGCTAGACAAGGTTTCATAGTCACCAAGGCAACTACTTCCACTCTGGCATGCTGGAACATCATCATGCAACTCCTCTATTAACACGTGGGGAAAGACCATTACTCCAAGTTCTGTCTAACAACTCTATGCTGTCCACTGAGCCGAATACTCTGACTTATTGCTTGTCTTCACTGATGGCTCGAGGTCAGAGTCATCTGTCGGGTCTGCCACCATCTTCTCAGCTAACACTATATCTGAGAAGATTCCCGATGAATGCAGCATATACTACGAGGAGTGTCCCCAAGGTGCCAAGCGACTATATGATTAAGTGATTATGTGACTTTGCTAATGAATTTGCGCTCTTTCTTGAAAAGCTAAATCGTTTCCTTATTTATAGGGTTATACTAAAATCCTATTATTAATATTAGTAATGGCCGCATGGTGCAAGAAAGCCTATGGCTTATGCTGCACCAGCAAAAAAAAAAAAAAAAAAAAAACGAATAAAACAATGATAAAAAAGAAAAATAAATTAATAATAATTAATAAAAGAAAAGGAAATTAAACCTATCATCCTATGCGCTTCCCTCACCAGAAGGTACTATCCAGATGACCTTAGAATTTCCCTAAATTGTCAGCCTCTACCACCCATGTAGGCAACTTATTCCAGTAATTTATAACTCGCTGGCTAAAATAAAACTTCCTGCAGTCCAATCTAAACATCTCCCCCCTTAACTTGAATTTATGTCCCCTAGTTCTAGCATCATTTATAATCTTGAAAATTTCGTCCTCATTCATTTTACTGATGCCTCTCAGAGCCTTAAACACCGCAATCAAATCTCTTCTAAGGTGTCTAATTTCCAAACTCTGCAATCCACATATTCGAAGTCTTTCTTTATAAGGACGCCCTTTTGCCGATCTCACCAGGCGAGTTATCCGTCTTTGTACTCTTCCAAGAAGCTCGATGTCTTTCTTTAGGTGCAGTCTCCACACTTGAACACAGTATTCCAAGTGTGGTCTGACATAAGCCTTATATAATGGGATTATCACATCCCTATCTCTACTTGCAAAAGTTCGATAGATCATCGATAGGACACCATGGGCCTTCCTTGCAACCTGTTTACAATGCTCAGAGAATTTCATGTCTGACCGTATCGTAACACCCAAGTCCCTTTTTCCAGTACTGGGTTTAGTTAAACTCCACCGAGTGAATAAGTTATTTTGGAATTACTGTTTCCCAGGTGTAATACCTTACACTTTGTTGGATTAAAGTATAGATGCCATTTTTCTGACCATTCCTGAAGTCTATCTACGTCTCTCTGAAGAAGCTTAGCTTGACAGTGATCATTAACTACTCTACCAATTTTAACATCATCATCTGCAAATTTAGACATCACGCCCTCTATCCCTTCATCGATGTCGTTTATGAAAATTAAAAACAACAGTGGTCCTAATACTGATCCTTGGGGAACCTCACTTCTTACATCAACCCAATCTGAGGAATAGCCATTTATCACAACCCTCTGCCTCCTGCCCCGAAGCCATCCTTCTATCCATCTAAGGATTTTCCCAGTGATTCCAACCTGTTTCAGCTTATAAAGCAACCGCTCATGTGGGACTGAGTCAAAAGCTTTGCTGAAATTTAAATAAACAATGTCGAAATTATTCCCTAAATCCAGCTCGTGAGTGACCCTTTCAAAATAGCGAACCAGATTTGTTAAACATGATTTTCCCTTTACAAAACCATGCTGAGTATCCTTGAGAATTTAAATTCGATCCAAATGATCCTGAATTCCACCCTTGATCATTGCCTTCATGATTTTCCCTACTACCGAAGTCAGACTGACAGGTCGATAATTTCCCACTTCACTTTTAGAGCCACCCTTATGTATGGGAGATACATTGGCACTTTTCCAATCCAAGTGAATCTCCCCAGAGTCTAGTAATGCTCGCATAATTAGCCTCAATGGTTCAATGCACTCGCTTGCCGCCTCTCTTAAGATTATAGGGTATATTCCATCAACTCCAGGAGCCTTACTGGTCTGTAGGCTTGAAAGTTTTTTCATTAAATAATCTTGCGAAATTTCAATATCATTAATTACATATTTTTTAACTTCGCTCCCACAATTTCCCTTTGCCACAAAAGGCTTTTCATTTGTAAATATCGATGCAAAATAACTGTTGAGTTCATCTGCAACGGCAGCTGGTGTATTTATTACCAAGAATAAATGCCAAGAAATGCCAAGAAGAGCAGGACAAACCAGATCGGACCTTTAGCATTAGCATTATGCATTAGCATTAGCATTAGCATTATGCTAATGCTAATGCTAATGCTAAACGAACGACTACAGACGGTCGTTTAGCATTAGCATTAGCATAATGCTAATGCTAATGCTAATGCTAAAGGTCCGATCTGGTTTGTCCTGCTCTTCTTGGCATTTATATATGTGTGAAGAATTCTTTATCCCCCCCCCCCCCTCTTCGCTCTGTTTGCTAGTGATTTCTCATAAACTGCCTTTGCCTGTCGAACCTTTTCTGTGGCTCTATTACACATCACCTTGTAGCTGTTATAGGCTTCAGTACTTTTTATTGCTCTGTAACCTTTCCATGCCACCTTTTTCTGCTCAAGTAATGTGGCAACTTCACTATTCATCCAACTTGGAACCCTTCTCGTGGAGTATTTTTTTTTAATGGTATATACGCATTCAAGGCATCTGTGATTAATGTTTTAAAAGCGTACCACAGTTCAAATGTATTCATTTCCTGCACGATATCTACCCAGTTAATAGATGCCATGTAGTACCTTAAGGCATCGTAATTTCCTTTTCTGAAATTAAAACCCATTCCTTTGCCTTTTACTTCTGCTACCTCTCTCGTCATGATCACTTCCTGATACTGGTTCCTCTACTGTCAGCCCTGTTATGTCATCTGATTCATGTGTGATGATGAGGTCTAGGATATTATTCTTTTCTCTAGTACTTTCCCTGACATGTTGATACAAATAACAGTCATCTAGTTGATTTAAAAATTTTGTTCCCCATGTCGAGTTTCCTTCCCATTTACTCCAATCAATTAGAGGCAATTTTAAATCACCCATAATAAGGCATTGACGCTTACTTGCCCATTTCATTTGCATGTAGAGGCTTTCGTCATAATCTTCACAATCACCTGGTCTGTAGATTACTCCTACTCGCATTATACATTTGTTTCCAACTATCTCACACCATACAGATTCTATACTAGCATGTGAAACGTCTGAATCCGGGAAAGATATCGTCGCACTCAGGCTGCTTCTGATAAGAAGCATTACTCCACCACCCTTTCTCTCTACCATATTATATAGCCCATAGCAAAGAAAGTACTTTACTAGATAAAAAAAAAGAAAGAAAGTAACCTTTTTTTCTCCTTTTATTTTTCTTATTCTTTATATTAATCCATTACCGCTTGGTTACAAGGTGGCACTGCTCCTGCCTGCACGTGGCGGGACTGGTGACCTGAAAGGGA
Organism: Mastigoproctus giganteus; assembly: GCF_048544385.1. Classification (NCBI taxonomy): domain Eukaryota; kingdom Metazoa; phylum Arthropoda; class Arachnida; order Uropygi; family Thelyphonidae; genus Mastigoproctus; species Mastigoproctus giganteus. The sequence continues at coordinate 57,715,754 of NC_143577.1, forward strand.
AAAGTTCTCCTTTCTACGGTGAAATGGAGCAAAGAGATCCCAATTCCCAGAAAACTACTAGGTTCATGTACAAAAATGTAACAGGTCGTAAACACGAGGAGCCTGGCCCTGTCTCAGATAAACGTCAAAAGTGAAGTGTGACGTAGACGAATCCGTGATCCAAAGTTCCTCATCATCCATTCAACACAAAGACCAACCTATCGGAAAATTGTCCTCTTCTCTAGTGTAGAAATGTCTAGAAAGTGCAATAGGAAGTTTAAGACAGTTCTTCGCCTAAAATCAGGGGACATACTAATCGAAGTTACCATTGCTCGACATTTGGAGAAATTACAAAAACTCACAACTATTAGTAGAACATCTTGTATACATCAAAAGGCATCATAACTGAGTGGGTCCTGATCAATTTATCAGAAGAAGAACTGGAGTAAGAATTGGACGAACACGGAGTGATTAACGCGAGAAGAATAATGAGAAAGCAGTATCTAAACTGTCGTATTAAATTATATATCCCAAACCCCTTACGCTGCTACAAGTGCAGGAAGTTAGGATATTCACAAGCATTCTGCAAGGGTTGCTATGACCTGCGCCATATGGATCTACCGCGCACAGTCAAGCTGATTGCGCAGCCACAGCATCCAATGTCTGAACTCTAGACAAGAACAGCCTGCATGTTCTAAGGAGTGTCCCCACTGGAAACAGGAATAAAATATACAACAATATAAAACTGAACATAACGTAACTTATCAGGAAGCCAAAAAATCTCTACTACTCCCAATCAGGGACAAGTAAACATCCACTCAGGCAACCATGAAAAGGATATCAATAGCCATCCAATCGGAAATAACCATCCCACCCAGTGAATCTCTACCTCAGTGAATGAGGTCAGTATTGGTAACCATTCCAATAAACCAAGCTCCGCCTAAACCCATTAAGGTAGTAAATACACCGATAACCATAAAACCATCTACTCTTCCCCAGCTGAATACTAGTAAACATGTAGTCCGTAACACAAATCAAACAACTTCAAAATCAGACGGCATGAATTTTGAAGACAAATCAAACGAAGACGACGAGATTCTTGAACTGCTTACCGAAGAGGAAATGAACACTGGAAAACTTTCCAAAAAAGGGCAACACAGAAACGACAGAAATCCATAGCCCTCGGAAACAAGCTGAGGGTTCTTCTAAATCTCAACATAAAAATGCATGCATTATTGAAATGGAATTGTAGGATTACTGCAGTAACTTAATTGACGTCCGAGATCTCCTCGCGCAATATGACCACATCGCTTTTTCTGCCTACAAGAAACTAACCGGACTCCGCAGTTAATGACCTCACTCCGGAACTACATATTACATCGACACGATCGTGTTACAAATAATTTGAACAATATGGCACATGGGAGGAGGGGGTAGCGTTGATAAGTAGCTCTCTGATATCCTCGAAACCAATTGCACTAAAGCCACACCTTGAGGCAGTCGCAGCTTGAACCAACGTAATTAATCTAACTAGTGTCACTATACCTGCCCATAACCAACGCATAAACTACATCGACCTATAAGAACTAGCGGTGCAACTTCCCAAACCTCTTCCTTATACTTTGAGACCTTACTGGCCATCATCTTCTATGGGGGGGGGGGGGTAATCAAAATCTGGACTAGTGGCATCAAGTCCCAAAGTGAGACCAGGATGGCAAAAGATGAATCTTTCTACTAAGAGCCAAATTAATACTGCAGAAATGGATATAGATGACAACTCAACAAGAACCTATATTAGAAATTTATGCTGAAGAAGATCTAGACACTGGACGGCTTACCTTTCCTAAAAAAGATAAAATTAAAATAGATCGCTATAACCCTCCTGCCTACTAAAAAACAACCGGATCATCCTACCACTAAAACTAAATAATGCAGTGCATTTTACAATGGAATTGTCGAGGACTACGTAGTAATACAGATGAGCTCTATGATCTAACCCGAGATTTAAATCCAGCAGGCATCCGTTTACAGGAAACATATTTAACTCCACAAGTGACCCCCTCAATAAAGAAATATACTTTGTACAGACGTTTGACAGGAATGCAGCAACTGCAGCCCATGGAGGTTTAGTGGTTTTAATATCCGCTACTAATCCATCTAGGCAAATCCCCTTAAAAACCAATTTAGAAATTGTTGCTGTAAGAATAGAACTTGGAATAATTTTATCTCTTGTTTCTGTTTATCTTCCCAGAACCAAACGTATGTACTCAAAGACTTTGAGCTCCTTGCCCAGACACCACCTCCTATTTGTTTAATGGGCGACTTTAATGGACACCACCCATTATGAGACGGTCTACATATGGATAAAAGAGGGCAGCTAATAGAAACATTACTGGATACTCATAATCTAACACTGCTGAACACAGGTGCACATTTTCCCACAGGAAATACTTCGGCCATAGATCTATCTGTCTGCTTCCCTGCTCTGTACATTGGGCAATATTAGATAATCCACATAATAGTGATCATCTTACAATTACTTGTAAATTTTAAACTATCTCCTCCAATCCGGAAATTCGTAGAAGATGGAAATTTACAAAGGCAAACTGGATAAAATTTTCCTTAAGTACAGCTTTAGACAAAAACTTCATTCAGAATCAGTCAACAGATGAAGTTACTGACCATATCACTAAACAGATACTAGCTGCAGCTGAAAAAGCTGTTCCTCAGTCGTCAACTCATCCACGCAGGAGCAAAAATTACTGGTGGAATAATGAATGTAATATAGCGAAAAAAGAAAAGAATAAAGCTTGGAATATTTTCCGCAAGCGTCCCACTACTATTAACTTTATAAACTATAAGAAACTGAATTCTAAAGAATAAGAAAAAAGGCCAAAAAAGATTCCTGGATTCAGTTTGCATTCATTATTTCAAAAAACACCAATACTAGATTAATCTGGAGGAAAATCCGACTTCTGAATGGCAAATATCCATTGTCATCCTCTTCTGTATTGATCTGTAATGGTCAGGAACTATCTTTCTCCAGAGACATAGCAAATGCTTTCGCCGAAGCTTTTGCCAAAATTTGCAGCAAACTCATATGATGCTCCATTCCAACGAATTAAAGATGCAGCAGAAAGGCAGAAGTTAAATTTCAACACCGGCCTCTTTCTTCCATATAATCAGCCTTTTACAATCAGTCTCTTAACCGAACACCCAATGGTGCGACTGGCCCTGATGGTATATTTTACCTTATACTAAAACACTTGAAAGGCTCAGTCTTACAAATTCTACTGATTTTTTTAACAGAATTTTTCAGGAGAATGTTTATCCTCGTTCTTGGAGACATTCACTTGTATTAGCCATCCTTAAACCAGGAAAAGATCTCTCTGATCCGGTAAATTGTTGTCCAATTTCCTTAACTAGTTATTTAGGGAAAACACTAGAGAAATTGGTACTCAAGCGCCTCACCTGGTTTTCAGAGTCACTTAACATCTTGCATAAAAATCAGTACGACTTTCGACAAAATAGATCAGCATTGGATATGATGGCTAAAGCAGAATCGAACATCAGAAATGATTTTGTCAGAAAGGACCAACTATTTGTAGTAAGTTTGGATTTAGAAAAGGTATTTAATACAACATGGCGTTTTGGTATTTTAGGATCTTCACACCTTTGGACTACGAGGCAGGCTTCCCTTGTTTATTAAAAACTTTCTCCACTGTAGAACATTTCAGGTTAGTCCTCT